>NW_006911549.1:0-22302 GCF_000523455.1 Bipolaris oryzae ATCC 44560 | reverse complement strand
CCGCAGAGGTGCGCAAAGTTGGTAGGGTGACCGACTCGCTTGCCTGACCGACTCGCTTATCCGTCACGTTACCCGTGTTTCGGTCCGCCGGATGTTTACGTACGCTCCCCGCGCTTGGCGTGCATCGTGCCTTTGCTGCACCTCCTCCACACGAAAAGTGATACACTTTTCGACGCTATCCCGCTCGATGAAATTTGCTTTTTCGTCAAATGAGTGCTAGCGTGGCTGCATCACCTGAATCGGCTGCACAGCTTGCTGACAGAGACAGGAGTTATGCCCCATCTGGCAGCAAACTCCGCCCTGCGCGTGTTCCCTTCGCTCGCTTCTCACCTTTCTTGTCACACCCAAAACCTTATTTCTCAGCTGTTGAGTCAGTTACCTTGCCAACTATTGGGGTTGTGTTCGCTTGTATAGACCTTCTCTTACGTTTTTTAAGCCTTGTCGATGTCGCCTCAGAAGTTGCATGAAAGGCTGTGCGATCTTTATGTAATAATGCCAACCTAATCCGCTGACAGCTTTAGTTTCAGCTCTGTTGGCGCTTTTGGTGGCTGTTTGACGACTGTTAGTATTGACGCGAGCGATACCAGATTTGAGCGCCCAGCTGGAGAAGCTGCTCATTCCACCGGACCAGAGAGCACCTTGGGTGTGCACAGACTTCTCACTCCCCTTGTTGCCTTGCGCAGCTCAACGCAAATGCTCAGCTCAATGCACATCTTCATCTAAAAGATGTTTCTTGGATGTGATGGATGCAGATGGGGCCACTACATGCAGTGTGTTGAGCGGTCAAGGTCAATATAACCATCCCTAGATCTTTCGAGTCCGACATAGCAACCCCTAGTAACATGGGTATTACACTCTGTTAGATGTCCGGCACTTATTGCAGCAGCTATTTCGTCTGAATTTGTTGTCACAAGTCCATACATGCCACCCGGATCCGCGTGAGCAACAGTAGCTCTCTTTCTGACACACCCGCCACGCGATCACATACAGTATTGTCAGTGCCACTCTCAAATGCGTGCGCCATTCCTGTGCCACCTAGATAGAACTTCGTGGACATTTTTTCCTCTTCACAGTCCGCCAACGATTTCCCTTCTTCCATGCTGATGAAGGCTTCTCCTTACTAGTGCAATTTCAACATTGTGTCAGTCACATCATCGTCTTCTACCCAAGCTACCTTTGACTCCAAACCGGCTGCCTGAATTGCATCATTCATAACCTGTACTAAGCCTTCAGAATTACTACAACCCGCATTCTAAGTAAGTTTTGTCTCGTTCTGCCCCAAAAATAGAAGGGCCCTCGCTAGCCACGTTAAAACCATAGGATCAGATGAATTTATATGTCACCTTGATCCCGTCCTGATTTCATAATACTTCTCTTTACTCTCTATTGCCCTTCTAGCTATTATAAATATCAATTATATACTATACAATAAGATAACCATCTCATCTAGCATTCTAAGACACTTTGATATTAAAAAAGGTTCTAAGATTCATAGTTATAGTAGTAAACAGATAAAGTTGTATTTGAACCTTTGGGGTAATTCTTCGCTGTTCTGGTATGAATTGATTGTGTCAAGCGGTAACTGAAAATAGTGCACTACGGCTAACGTATTGCAAAGTATGTTTAATCGGCTAACTACATTGACTGGCAATGACGAAAAGAAGAAGTCCCAATTGTTCAATTTGTAGCACTCTTCTACGTAGAGTAAGAGCTGGCGGGCGTGGTCAGCATGTCTCCAATGTTAGCACACTGCTTGAAGATACAGAAGTTGTCGCTCTCGGCTTGCTGTGGGACGAACTCGTAGTCGGCGATCTCACACCAATTAGTTTCACCTGATTGGGTGAGCAGGCCTATTAAGACCGCCTTATAGTCTTAGCAGCAGTACTGAGCATCATATGTTTAAGCGCCCGGTGTTCATCACACGCCCAATGAGCGGATAAAAGTGGGCGACAGCACGCAAGGCTGAAACACAGCTACCAGACCACGTAACGCATTGCTTTCTGTTCACTCAGCTCTAGACAAAAAGATGGCACGGAGTTATTGCCATGGGCGATCTCTCAAGAATGCATTACGTTTCATGTTTATACAAATTCCAATAAGTGGATGGATCACAGAGTCCTTGCTTGTCAAGTCGCAACATATGCTCGACCACGCTAAGTAGGCGATCAAGCATACATGAGTGTAGACGATGTGTGGCGCCTCCCTTAATTGAATTTATTGCTGGAAAATTAAGGAGCATATGAGGACTGATTTCATGAAGGCAATACGACATTGGAACCTCCTTGAGAGAATCAGTAATAAAAATAGGCAATATATCAAACGTAGATTTAGAGGCATTCGAAACCGCTCACGCACATGCAAACCCTTAGCCCGTTACAAGTAGGTTCTAAAGCTAGTGATTAGCAGCAATAAGGAATGATTCAATGGTGGGGGGCCAAACCAGGTCTTCTTATAAGTATGTAAGTAGGCATCTGATGTCGAATGCGCTAGGGATTTGAGTTTCCTATCACAATGATTTCGAATTTTTCCCTATTTTTGGTCTGCCATTCGTTTGTCTTCCTTGTCACTGCCGAATAGTACAACTCTAGCTATCATGCATCTACTTTCTTCCCACGACCCTGGTTCCCACAATACAGTTCTTTCTTCCATAGGTACTCTACACGCCTGACTGAAGTATCAACAGCGACATGCGCCATGACTTTTGAAGACTACATCATTGCCTACTCAGCTCCGCCTTCTTCACTGATAGCCAAACAACTCCTGTCGATCTGCTACGAACATGAGAAATGTATCTTGGACAATATACCACCGCACATACAAGCGAACTTCAATTCTGCAACTGTCGCTTTAGGCCTCATGCCAACATTACTGTCAACTATTGCACCGAGTATTGCTGAGATGACGCTGCTTTCGGTCCATCGGCCAGGGCTAAGTTTCCCAATCGCAATTAGCGCACCGTTAATCTGGCCGACAGGATTACTTAAGTATAATGACCCAACACGCGTATTAAAGAGTACGGAAAATGACGCGTGCGGCACCTTGCCTCCCATCCACATCTCAAAGCATTTCAAATGAGCTACGGGATCGTTCAGTGTGCTACATTAGGTGCTGGTAGCAGGTGCAGTTTCCAACGTCGTATGGACAAGTTTGGAACTTGGCCGTAACAGTATTCTGAGTTGGGGATGTACGACCACTTTTGGTCCTCTACTATGGACTTTGCTCACTGGTGTGGTCCATCTTGCTGCGGATTCAGTTTTGCATGCGCGCAAAGTAGTGCACGTTCACGGCAAAAACGTGCTGCTGGGAGTATCAAAAATTGGAGTATCACAAAAGGGTCGCGCAAATTTAGGGAGTTGTTGGAAAGAGAGTTTACGCTTTGCGCGGAAAAAACTTCGAGCGGATATGGCGAGAACGCTAAAGTACCACTGGCGGTTGTAGCCAACGTGCTGGCTGCATATGGAGGATATATACATCTAATGTTCGGCATCATTATCTTCTCATCACTACAACTAGTGAGCGTATGAGACATGTTGAACTCCGTAATGTGCCGTTGCATTGCGTCCGCAGTACTTTGCAGACTGGTATTAGTATTTGAAATTGAGGGTTTAAGGAAGGTTGCATTGAAGGACTAGATACAAGGTCCGAGCGAGTAGAGAGCGTTGTAGCTAATTCTTACACCCACAGCTTTAATAAACATGGGAGCTACCAGTGAGAGTAGGAATATGAAAATGATTACCGCAAACTTGGCCAGCCTCACATTGTCGACTAATCCTTTTGTTTGAATGGCAAATCCTCAAAAGGCTGATGACATGAGTTTTCGTCTCAAGGGTTCCAGCTGGGTAAGATTTCCACTCCAGCGCTAGGACAAATCCAGGCCCATCAGCAGGCTGTTCACAGTACTTCATGCAAGTGATTGTCGGGGAAGCGCATGCACCAGAGGGGTGACTCGAATGCAAATCATGGCAGGTCCATTAACGGGTAGTCACACTGCACACTTCATTTTGTCACAGCGTCCATTCAAGCAGCCGACTTCATATTTAAACCTAGTGGTGGTTGTCTCGTATGACATACTGCTGTGCTTCTGTTACCTTTCTGTATATCAAAGCTAGTGGAACAAGAGATATTTGGTCGCACTAGTCGGCATTCACAATACTTTAGAAACCACTCAACACCGCGCTATCTGGTAGTAAAAAATGTCATGTAACTTAATTATTGGTTTTGAGTCTTAGTGAAAGAGCTTATACTTCAATTCGCATGTGTCGAAATCCTCGACTCATGCTTTCGTCCTCTAACTCACTATCATACATATATAAAGATACCAAGCCATGACTCCCTCTATGTGCTTCTGGAGGATGGATCGGGTAAGATGCAGCATTGTTGAGTATTCCCATCTCAATATCATCATTCGTATAATGTTCATGACTTGAATTAGAGTCCCCGGACGTTTTGGGATTATGCGACGTATGTTGATCCGATGCTTCGTGAACCTGCCCACCGTCTTGGTCAAGAACAGATAGTTGCGTTGGCTGTGAATAATATCCATGGTTCGCGAAGGAATTTTTCCACAAAGCTAGCTTTGCTCTGGATTTTCCTGAGGGGGCGTTGTTCGCTTGGCTGGCCGTCTGCGATGACTTTGCTTGCGATGACTTTGCCTGCGATGACTTCGCTTTGGATGATTTTGTTTGAGAAGAACCTTGGCCCTTGGACACTAAAGATTTGACGTTGAGGTACCGCCTGACGAAGACCTTGAGAGCAGGCGCATTTGCGCAAATCACACCAATATGAAGCTCCAGTAGGGTCCAGTTCCAAATCTCCCAGAGTTGCCAGGAAATATCGTACGTCTCATAAAAGAGAACGTAGGTTGAGTAGGTTCGTAAAGCCCCAAATACAGCTGCTCCATAAGCAGTGGCAAATATTGCCATCAGGGCTGCTTTTTGTCGAAACCGGATTTGAGCTTTCCAGTAGATAAAGTTAGGCAGTAGAGCACAGATTACATCTTGCACTGTGGAAATGACGCCAGCGGCTGCCATGGCAGCGCCCTCCTCATTACAGTTGAATTTTCTTCCTAGCGCTATGTTGATGACGTTGGACTGCTCCCAGTAGGCAGAGATAGGCCTGCATCCAACAAGCGGACTTATAAAGAAAGTAATTGTGGACGCGACTTGGAACCCAATTGCGACCCAGGTGGTGATTCTAAAGGCCTTGGACGTGCCACGCGATCCTAGGCGACGAAAGAAGAGAAGGATAGAAACTTTGACAAGCCCTGTGCCGAGGACAAAGAGGACTTCTATGGCCAAGATGAGCTTTCGTTGAACCTCAAACAAGGTGAGATCGACGTCCCATATATGCACTCCGCTGTGATATTTGTCTGCAGCTATGAGAAATCAGCTGTGAACTGGAAGGAAAATAGGGAAAAACCTTACTCCATGGGATAAGAATAGCCAAAGCCATGACGAGTGGCTGTGACAGAGTAAGTGATTGAACCATTTCATGGAATAATATGTAATTTACAAGAGCAACAACCATGAGCCAGTCATCCCAACCAGCATTGCGCTGCATATAGAATCGAACCCAGAGTCTTGAGAATACGGTGAAAAAGGTAATGGGCGTTAGGACGAATGCGATATTGGACGTCACTCTTCCTCTTCCTTCTGGATTAACATGGTTCGGAGGCGGCCACGAAGCTATAACGCTCAATGGGGGGCTTGTGCCACCAGGCATATCGATGAACGTCAATTTGGTAAACAGATTGGGAGCGTAGCTAGCATTTAGATTCTTCGCTGGAGCACTGAGTTGTTTTGCAACAGACGATATATGTTTCAAGTGCTTATATTCGTTTATTCCAGCAAGATTAGCGTGTGATGAGAGTTGCAAGGCTGCCACTGGAGTTGATTGTTAAGCGGAAGCATGCAAGCATACTTTCAACGGCTCGCTGTCCGCCGACGCCGGCACGCGTACAGCAGCAGCTTTGGTCATGCCGTCCTTCATTTCGTGTTCACAAACGGTAATGAGAGAGGCGGGGCATACTCGTCGATCATGGTTCAATGCAGCTGGGGGCTTAGGCAGAACGTGTGCATGAATCGACAACAGGGTACGTACCAATCCGACATAGGCATGCCATAATTGTCCGGCACGGTGCATTTACTTTTTTCAAATAGGAGCCCGAGCGCTATGTTTCCGACTGGCGTGCCGCAAAGCCGCACGCATCCTTTGTGGCTATTGGGCGACTTGACCGCGCAATCACGAAATGGGCACAAGTGGAGCCAGCAACCAGGGACTGTTCACGTGAATCAACAGAAGTCTGGCTCGGGCCAACGTTCGGCCACTGGCGTCATCTTAGTGCCCGCTACCACGTGTGACGCCCGTGCTGCGTGCAGCTCGCCCATATCGTTGTCGTTCTCCCTCTTCCCCGATACCCTTAACGATTGCGCAACTTGTTGAGGATCCAACTCATCATGTACTTCATAGCCTGTTTTGTCCCTGCTGTAATGCGATTCACTTGATGCTTGTTATTTGGAAGACGAGCCAACTTTCGCCATGCTTGTTGATCGCTCTCACAGGCCCTGCCATCGGAAGATACACCAGGCGTTCAGTGGTTTCAGGCTGCCACGATCCTAGTGCCACTTAGCCGAGCTACGAGAGTCATTGTGACAGGGCGAAAGGGCGGGAGGGACGTGATGACAGGACAGGGGCGGCAAATTCAGCCCCAAGGGTCGATACGGTACAGTAAGCTAGCATGCACGCGACCGTTGCCAAGGGCCCGTTCGCCTCCATTCCCGTTTTCTGGCTACTAAACATTATCTAGTAACTGCCTCAACTCACTCTAAGAAACCCAGGTTGTAAACGGAGTTGTATTCGAAAAAATGGAGACCTGGCTACTCTAAAACCGCGCTAGATTCTCCTAGCTTTACGTCCGTAAAAATTCATATCCACCACTAATTCGCACTATATTTTCTCCTTTTTACATCACGCGAAACTGAACGGTGTTTTCAACTTCAACCTTCAGAGCTCAAGCTGGAGCTGAAGACTCCTTTTGCTGCTAGTTTTGTTGGAGTAGCCTGTAACGTGATCCGGCGTAACTACAAAACGGAGTTGCAGTGACTGAACACCCCCTCCGTTTTCATTCCCAATCTAGATAGCCCAGCTGCAACGCTAGCCAGGCTTCCCTTGTTGAAGCGCTAAACTCAGCACAAAATGACAGAAATGGAGAAGGGACAAGCGAACAGGCCCTCAGTTCGCCACACTTGTTCTTAGACTTACCGAGGCCTTTGCGGACTTATGGCAACTTTCTCGACAGTGCTTTGGACTGACTCGTTTGTGGGTCCTTCTAGCTCTCGCACGGATACAAAACAGGAATCAAACATCACTCAGCACCAATCAGCGCCCAAATGAATCAGGTGTTGAACAGACGCCAGACGATGAGGCGCCAGACGCTTCGTACTCAATGCTAGGCAGAGATATCGTTATCAAAGTCGTGCTTCACACCACGACAGTCATTGTCACAAACTGCAATTATTCAAGGAAAACAGGACGTTTAGACCCACTGATTACGAACGGCCATACTCGGAGGACTTTCGAGTGTGCTTGCAGGAAAGGACCCGTTCCGAGGCACGTACTTTCCAACATCCGACCTTGAGCCCCTTCCGCCGCTAGAGCCGTGATCTTGTGGGATGCCTCGAAATTTCCCGGATTTTCTCTACTGGACACTGGTCATGCGTAGCCATGGTTCCTACGCCGTATTTTGGCGATTCTCAACACTTGCAATGCTGGGAGGATCTTGCCATCTTGCCACCGCTTTGAAACCATGGCAGTTGCTGTTCAAATACGTATGTTCAAAACTCTCCGCGTTTCATCAGTGAACCATCGGAGCCAGCTCCACTTTCCCCAGCTCCACGTATTGGAAACCATTCTCAGACTTTCACAGCCACTTCTTGATGTCGTTTTCTGTATCTTGGCAGCCATTGACCGGCATACCATCGGCTTCCTGCATGCGGCATGTGTCTACCGGCACTGAGGGAAGGTCGCACGTGGGGTCTTTTGCTGAGAATGATGCCTTCAGAATTATCAGCTCTGACGTGAGTCTCACCGATCTCACCCAGCATGGAGTACCCCGCCACTTTTTCCCGTTATTCGCCTTCCTTGAAACATCCCTCCCGTTTCGCCGAGGGATGCCTCTTAGTAATAGCAGAAGCCACGAACAACCGTACCGTGGAAGTTGATTTGAATCATTGTGAACGATCTTCCTGTTTATTTTTGAAGGCTTGCAGATAGAAGTCAGTATCCTCCCGTACTCTAGGTCTGCCTTCCTCGCATGCATACTGCAGCTCTCTGGATCCTTCGAGGCGGCGATAACCTGCTACGTCCTTTCGGAGGGAAAGTATGGGGTCAACTGGAATATGAACAACCCGCAAGCATGCTCACCACTCTAAAGTGCAGCGTAGTCCCGATAAAGGACAGATTCCCTTACCACGGGACTCGCAATCGGGCAATCGCATCTTCAAATATGATACATCCTCTACTGCCCGTTGGCGGTTCATCTCGAAAAACTCATACAATATTTGCCCATCATGTCATTGTGAATTGATAGCCAATCTGCTGGTAGAGTTCTTGACAAATAGGAGCTGTTTACTTGCAATATCTTTCAGAATCATTACACAAGTGTAAGTGTACAGTTCCGTATGAGAATATAGAATGATAGGATAGGCTGGGTGTTGCGATTTATGGTGTGATTTTATTATCTTCAGTCCGCGAGGTAGTGAGGATGGTACACCAATCGTTCGCCTTGCAGCCATGTAGCGAACATATAACCTGAGATCCTAGCTATATCACCCAGAATCATGGGTGCGCACTAACGTACATTGGGCTAAGGCAAAGGTCATGATGACAACTCGAGGATGTAGCGAAAGGAAAATATTTGGCGGATTGTCTACCCTGTACAACTACACGAGATGGGATATACCGCCCTGCATTTAACTTAGATAAGAAGAGGTTTTTTTTAAGAAATCAAATCGTCTACGTAGATATTTGAGATGCGTTTTACACGCTAGGCGCTTTCCTAGGCTGAAAATGAAAGGACATTTTAATCAATTAGCCTATCGCTACCTATGAATGCTAATGAAACTACCCTCCTTACCTTCGGCGACTTTACATTGTGGAGTAGTCTGCGCTACACAACTTCCTTGAAGATGTGCAAGCCTGGCCACTAAATTTCCAGTACTATACTCAGGGATACACCGAGCCCACCAGAGCAATTGTAGCTTTTGACAAAGAGATGAAAGTCGCAATATGTGATGAATGAGAAGAGACACGAGCGAAGGCAGAAGCCGCTAAGAGCAAGTTAAAGTGCAATTGTCAGCGCAAGTCGTCCGCGCAAGCTGAGGATGCGTAGCACTGAAAACGCAAACAGCACGATTAAGCGAAGCCGATGCAGCAACCCCCCCTTCCGAAAGGGAACAGGAAAGCATCTAGGACGACCTTGTGAAATCCGGCGCACTCAAGACAAATAAATCTTTTGTACAAGAACACAATGCGCTACTTTCTACTGTCTCCCCACATAGTGCCGCAGTCTAGACAGAAATACTATACACTGAAAACCATGTTCAGATCTTGGTCAGGACTAGAATTACCTACTGTGCGTGTCACGACCACTGAGCAACTGCCCAAGCTAAGTACACAGTCCGATTAGAGATCCAAATGCTTCAGTGTCATGACCTAGAATAGCTGCTTGAGAAGTGGGTCGTTGTGCGTGACTCGATTTCAAGCTCAAGCCGATACTTAACGGCGGCGATTGCATCGTAGCGACGCTTGAGAGTATTGCGCTGTCGCTCAAACTCGGTGGTGTGCTGCATCAGGCCGATGGTGAGTGCATCGTTTTGTCCCCTGGGCTAGCATGCGTATAAAGACTTGGAGGGTTTGGATACCATGTCGCATGTTTGCGCGTATCTCGAAGTGAGTCTCGCGATCGACGGTTCGTTTTCGCCGCAGTTGCTGCTCTGACAAGCGAGTTTTGCACGCCCCCACGGCCAGGTGTACGCGCGGGCAAAGAAGCAGAAGAAACTGGTGCGGCCTCTCTGGGTGGTATCGTGTCCGACTGCATGATGGCGAAGATGGCCACTACACTATCTCTATCATATATTTAATCGAAACGAAGGCGAAAGCATGCACATGACGTGCGACGCGGCATTGCTGGTCTGGACCGTCATTTTGTTATCCGTATCCCATTAGTAAATATGCGCCATTCCCCACATGTCACTGGTGGTTGTTATGCCGGTTCCAAGAATCTTGGAGATCGCTGTGCTGACCTTGGCTGCCTCACTGCAAGTATTGGTTCTTATAGAAATTTTATTATAATTATTCATCTTAGGAACTGGAACAAACTTTCGTGTCAACCTAACACTAACAGCCTAAAGCAGACCTGGCGATGTAACCTACACCACTTTGTGCACTTTCAAACGAACCAAAACCTGCTTCTTCACTTGCTCATGGATATACTGAAATGCGCTACAACCTTCTACTTCTTATGTGAAACGCGTATGCCGAAGCTACCTATCATACTAAGCTGGCATATCCGCCTGAGTAGCCACCTGCTGGTCCAAACGTGATACCTGCGCCAAGTACCGTCCTCACTGCCATGTCGTTGAACTGCCGCTCTGCTTGAATTCGATGCATCCGCACGGCTATATCCTCAGGCGAGCCAGGCTCTAGCGTTCCAGACGCTGCTGGAGATTCTCTGGCCTGCACGACACTGGACACAGGAATATTGGGATCAAGCATCATAGCGGTCCTCGCCTCGTCGCCCACGCGCTTGATCGCAAGTGTCTGCACTTCGTCGGCGCGTAATCGCAGGGCCTGAATCTCGGATTTATCCCTTTTGCTCAAGTCCGGGTGATTGAGTACCCCAGGCTTGTAAGTGTCTGCGCAGAGCGCTGGCATCAATGTGGAAATCTCGTCGGGATTCTGCATAATCTCGAGGAAGAAGAACTTGTACCAGCCAGCACGGTTGAGTGCGGGTATGTATGTTGCGTACGACGATGTAGCAGAGAGCGGCTCTGATATCTTCAGCTCTTCAGCATGCGCCTGCTCATCAAAATTCCATATGGGCGCCAAGTGAGGCTGCACAGGAATCATGACGTGCGGGATACCTTCCAGTCCAAATTGATGCGCAAGGGCTGTATACCCATTGTATGAGTAAAGTTCTAATATGTTAGCGCGAACTTCGGACGGCCTTGGAGGTGACTTACTGCGCGCATCCTCGGGCAAATCGATCCAACTTGCCAAAATTTTAGGCGCTTCCAACAAACCAGAGTTTCGCGGCTCAAAGTTTTGGTCCAGGGCATCAAACAACAAATCAGCTAAGATATAAAATTCTCGAGTCGGGGTTTCTGTAACTGGGTCTACGAAACTCCAAGGATCTGCAAGCGGTACACTACTAGCACTGGCTTTTCGCGGGGGGACTGTAAAACCTTTGGATGGTGAAGCAGCTTGAGTGGAAGGACTATGCACCAGATCCTGTGGGGATGGAGTAATCGCTTTTGTGCCAATAGGGGAATTTCCCAAGTTCAAGTTTGCCAAGTCGGCGGGCAATTCAGCGGTGAATTCGGTAGGTGCAGCTGGAGACACGGAGCTTTGAGGAGGGGCTGGCGTAGATGGCTGCGTATGTGTGAGATTGGTCGGTGGCAACTGTACTTGTGCATCTTTGTGCTGCGGTGGAGGACTTATTGGTAGAGGAATTGAGTTCTCCACCTGAGCTCCTGGACTGGCAGGTGACATGGGATGCCAATGTTGCTGTTGATTCTGCTCTTGCTGATACGGCGTGTTTGGTACCGGCAGATTTGGCTGTGGTTGGTGTTGATGCTGTAGCTCCTGTTGGGATGGCGTGTTTGGCACAGGCGAATATGATTGTTGTTGCTGGCCAGCATGTGGAGCATGGTCTTTTTCATACCCCCATTGCGACTGTTGACTTGGAGATACTGCTGATTCTGGTGGTGAGATTTTTGGATGCGGTGGCACTGGTGGTGCCGGAGGATATCCCGACTGTGGCTGAAACCCAGTCTGGCCTCCGGTTGTAAACGCAGTTTTCTGACTGCTATATGCAGTCTGCTGCTCATGCGGAAAGTATTGCTGAGGTTGTATAGCGTTTGTCTGTCCGAGCTGGCCCTGCTGCCCTTGTCCATATTCAGATGTGTTGTAACCTGGCGCGCTCAGTGGCTGTTGTGCAACAGTCGCTTGTACTGGTGGTGGAGGGGGAGGGCTCTGTTGCGGGTAGTAATAGTTCTGAATTGGCGAAGCAGCAGTCGAGGCTCCATAGTAATAGTTTGGCTGGTATAGTGAGGGCTGTACAGGAGTGTAAGAGTTGGTCGGCGGAGTCGGCTGTTGCTGTTGAGGCTGCTGCCACTGCTGCTGTTGATAACCATGGCCTTGGCCTTGGGGGTTCTGGTGGCTCTGATAATTTTGGTAACTCTGCAGATGTTGAGGAGGGCCAGGGGCAGGTTTGTTTCCAAGCTTCGAGCTCAATGTCTGTCCTAGCTTATCCACCATCGGCTTTCCAGTAGAGACAGCCTGACTCATCATCTGCCCAAAGATGCCGCCAGCCTTGGGCGTGTGGCCTGACTGTCCATACTGCTGCTGTTGATTGGCGTAGTTCGGTGGAGCGCCCTGGTAACCGCCAGGCTGAGTGTTTGGGCTGTAATTCGACATGGTGTTTCTCTAAACTCGTCTGCTCACTTTGAAGGGAGATGTGCGACTGGTGTATGACCCCTCCATGAGTAACCTCGGCCAGGCAGCGCTTCAGCCGCATTTGGTTGGACACGGTGCTTGGCACGGTGGCTTATTGAGGCTTGAGTGCTATACCGTGTTCGTGCGCATAATGCGCCGAACCGCCTGAACAAGTCGCTACAAAAATGAGGCTATACTTAGAACCACTGAGGCGGCCACTCTGTTCGTATGAGCAAGATCGAAGGAACGCTTTTTGAAGTATGTATGTATGCCCTAGATACTGTTGCAACCTTTGCAAGGCCGCGGAAAAAAATGGTGTTAGCTCTATTTCTCAGGATTTTAGATTCATACCAGGGATGCGAGCCCAGGCTGCCTTCCTTGGGGTATCACCGTATAATTTAGGCACCTTCACCGCCCCCTCTAGCACCTTCAACCCACGTGATAAGTTTTAGGAAACGAAGATCCTTTTCCCCCAATATTTGTTTATTTCAAGTTATCGCTTTCGTATATATAGAAAATATTACCTTTTGTACGTCGTATAAAGTTGATAGAGAATAAAACATATCAAGGGAACGTAATAACCGCATTAATGCATGGTTTTTACACCCAATGCTAGGTGTGTAAAAGTGTGGGCGTATGGTTAGCATGTCACTAGTAAACATAGTGAAGAATAGTTTCCCAATAACTTTTGCATAGATCTTCATACAACTTAACACACGAATACAAGTACGGAAGTGGAAGCGGGAGTACATCTGAAAGACACCTCGTTTTTGATCTCGCAAACTCGCTGCCAAATCTCAGGTATTCAAATGAAATCGACAACAGTTCCATGCAGGTATGTGATCATACTATAGCTGAATCCGTCAATAATGATGATCTGAGCGAAATTCATTGTAGCCGACCTCCGTATCACCGGCTTCTTATTATAGCGGAGTCCGAGCACACTATTACAAATCTAAAATAGCTCAAATTTGATCAAGCCATGCGCGATACTGTCATCTTTGCTAAGAATGTTAAGCTACCATTCACTACCAACAACACTGCGTCTGATGCGCCATGGGTGCTCACTGGTGGTTCATACAATGGTCCTCGACCATGCCATCACTTCTCAAAATTTCTATAATAGGTCATGAGTTTACGTTCGTTACGGACCATTTGACTAGCTATCACACCAACAACCCATTTTGCAATACTCGATACCATAACAAACAGTTATTTAGACATGAATGGAGCCAGTCAAGCGCTGGCATAGCCACTCCGTCCCAATACGCCCAGAAAGTATTCTGTGCCATCAGAGAAAAGCACCGTGCTCAGCTCCACATTACGCTATCGCAAGCATTGACGATGTTTGAACGCGGCCTCGGCTCGAGGCCAGCAGTGACTTACTTGGGATAGTACGTCACCGTGGCGTCACCATGAAAAAATGTACTTAGGTATGCAGCTTGAGGAAAGCAGAAAGAAAGACCACGCTAGAACTCATCAAATGACTTGTAAAATCGATAAACTTTTGCTGTGAGTTGCCGGCGCTCTGTTCGGATCTGCTGAGACCAGAAGCGTTGTCAGTATGACGATGAGATTCTGCCCGTCTCTTCGAGAAACGATAAATTCCAACTCTCGTTGGAAAATAACCGAGCAAGCTAGACGCCAACGAGACAGTATTACGTGATTTTAGATTATGAAAATTCGTATATGCAGAGTCGAATCACTGTTGCATGCAATTTACCGATCAATTTCGATGAGCGATCTACTTGAGGCATGATGGAAAGAAGACATCCCTCATTTTAGGCCGCACCGAATTTTGTTCATGAGTGTCGCAAACATATTTTAGAGATGCAATTGAACTTGATGCAACGGTGTATATTCACCGACTGAGCTTTAGTTAAATGAACTAATTTGAGGGTCAAAGTCGTGCCGAAATCATCATACAAGGAGTATAATATGACTTAGTTCGTTGTAGCTATTTTAGTTGCAGCAACTTAGCCACTAAGTGGCCGAGCATGGGGTAAGACATTCCTTTCAAGAGTCTGCTACATCTAACAAAAAACCTGCTACGCACCTTTAATAACTCAAATCAACTATTAGTCTCGCAATTAGATTTGTATTTGTTCCGTTTTGCAGACAAAAGAAAGACTATTCTCTTAGATGGGAACTCTAGCAATCACTCGGTCTATCTATGACGTATTTCCGGTCGGCGGTAGATCATACATGATCACTTCACGTGAACGTTACACTGATGCAGACTTCCAAGCCAATGAAATCAGTGTGGATTTGATCACCAGATGGTAAGGGAATCTGCACTAGCATCTCTGACAGGTATATATTACCGAGATTCAACAGCCATGTGATCCAGCGCGAGTGATAACGGATCTCTTTGGTAGCTGAGCTGCAGTTGGTATTACTTGCTGAAAATAGCGGTGAATGATGGGATATGTCATTTAAATTCAAGAGGCTTATTTCTTCTTCTATTTTCACATACAAAGTCCCCCACTATTAGTAAATTTCTTCGTTGACTTGCATCGCCACGTACGATGTGTCCTGAATCTTCACATGCATCTTGGTACATGGAGGAGCCGGAAACGATTAAACCCGCTATAAGAGAGGTCTTCGAGAAACACAGCAACATCCGACCCGAACTCGTCGCGGAGCACATTAAGCAGGTGGTATGTGGATCGCGAGTCCAAGATATGTCCGAGACTGATGGTAGTGCAGCGAGATAGAGCGTACCAAATCGTAAGTAGTACAACAACTACACAGAGAAGAACTAATTGTTCCCCGATTTTCAGACCCACTATCCATGTATTGGAGGATATTACTTCCTGGACTTGAAAGCACGAGAGGCACCATGCTACCCCGAAATCAAAAGACGTGTCCTGAATGGAGAGAAACTCCTCGATGTCGGCTGTTGCTTGGGACAGGAAATTCACAGAATGGTATACGATCCGCATATGTGCTATAGCTACATCTACGAAATGGGCTTACTGATATGAATAGGTTACTGATGGTATGCCTGCAGAGAACCTGTATGGGTGCGAGTTGAAAATGGAACTTGTAAATCTGGGATACGAAATGTTTCTTGACAAAGAATACCTGGCATCAAAGTTCATCGTTGCAAATATCTTCGAGACTCCCTCCGAGCTGGATCAGCTAGATGGGCAAATCAGCATAGTACACGCCCAGTACTTCTTTCATCTCTTTACGTGGGACGACCAGTTGCGTCTTGCCAATCGGCTAGTCAAGTTATCTAAACCAAGCTGCGAGTTTCTGATATTCGGGGGACATATGGGAGCGAACCAGGAGACTGAACCGTACCATCCTGACACTGGGAAATTCTTCATACACAGCGATGAGAGCTGGAGACGACTGTGGGATCAGGTTGGAAGTGAAACAAAGACCTCATGGGAGGTGGAGACAGCACGAAAGCCTGCAGACCCGAACCTACTCTGGCTATGTGGGCCAGATGCGTATTTCATGACGTTTGTAGTGCGTAGAGTACAGGCGTCCTGCGAGTAGGTTGCACATAGCAACGATAAATAGTGCAAAATTCACTCCAAAGGTCAAAATGTACCGGAGAAGATGAAACTCTAGCGCAATGCGGTCTGTTTAAATTCTGAATGAGGCAATGTAGTATGTCGCTGTGTAGAGCATCACCACGGCTACTAGTACGAAGATCGAATCTATTCTCTCCGGATCAATTTTATTGTCACTACTAACTAATAACTATTGTATCTCATTCCCCAATTAACATCCACCAGATCGAACTGAAGAAGATCCTCAATTTTCCCTAAAACTCTCTACCCTTCACATCGCAGACACCAAATTCCCTCTCCCGTTCACCTTGTTCAGGCAGATTCTAATACACCTTCTCAAAAATATTCATCTTATGCGATCCTCCACACATCAAGCTACTACCCGTACACTTCATATTGCACTTATTCTCCGGCACATTTTCAGACGCGATCTCGAACGAGTCACCACAGAAGCACTCGCGCGAGTACTGGACACCGTAGTATTTGCGGCCCTTGCAAAATGCCGCACACATATCGCGAGTCATGTTGTTGTCTTGTTTGTAGCCGTCTCGTAGCACGCGGTAGTCGTTGTCAGTATAGCAACCGATGTACTTCCAGGGTGGGTTGCGCAGGGTATTGATTTCATCGGTTAGCTGCTGCTCTTTCTTGAGGAGTTCTTGCTCGCGGAGCAGGTGCTCTTGTTTGATCTTGTTGAGCTCGGCGGCTGCGTTTTGCTGGGCTTCGGTGAGTTGGGCGCTCAGTTGCTGCTCACGCAAAAGACAATCGTCTTTGGCTTTTTGGCACACTTCGTCGGATGGGCAGGTTGGCGGGTTCAGCGAGAGCGGCTGGTTGAAGGTAATACCGTTGCTGCAAGTACAAGCGCATGTAGGTTTCTCCGACGAGTCAACACAGTTGGGTGTGGGTTTTACACCTAGTTGCACATATTATTATTGTCTTGTTTCCAAAAGAGGTCGCGAGGCTACTCACCATTCTCGCATTTGTACGAGTTCCCGGATACATCGAGCGAGCCGAGTACTTGCTGGGCAGAGCCTGATGCTTGGAAGCCTTGGGAGTAGGCGCTGGTGCACAGCGAAGAGGCGAATAGAACCCAGGAAGCCCTCATTTTGAAATGGTAGTAGATGGTGGAAAATGATGGAAGATGAATGGTTGTAGGGGGATGGATAACAGAAAAGGGCTTCCAAAAGCACGACTTTATATTACTTTCTTAGCCCGTACGTGCATCATCGATGAGCAAAGTCGAGACTCGGTTCATGGTACGTCAGTGTATTGATATATTTCTTATTTAACTAGGTGCAGTAACGCACAGTAAATGCACGATGTGTGTAAGTGTACTATTCCAAATGAGCTAGTAGAGATCTACCACCTAGTGACCATGTACACTACTAGGACAATTCAAGACCCTCTGGTACCCCGAGCCGTTGCCACGGTCCGTGCTATGATCGTAGTTCGTTGCGATGCTTTATTTCCAAAGTCTTAGCTGTGGTCTATACTTGATTCCGACAACGGACAGTCTTTTACTGTTTATTCTTCAACTGCATGACGTAATGCGTGTGTCCTTCCTCAGAGTGGTGCACTATCGTGACCAGTGAGCATGTAGGCTAATGTACATCATCGCCAGCAAAAGTATGTACGTAAAAGTAGCCTACTATAAGCAACATGCGACTTAATCCAACGCGTTGCTTATTACTTGGAAAGTATTGTACGATTCATGATGTCAAGAAGGTTTTGTTGAATACGCAAAACGACTGCGACTGATTCACCTATACGTAATCTTGTCCGGCAGATCTGCACTAGGTATCGCCGTCCTCTGTGTATCCACTGCATCTGCCTCGACGGCTTGATGTGTCTGCCCAAACTGCACAGGCTGTGGCTTCTTGTAATGCTCTCTAGTCTCCTGGAGAAAGCCAGTATTCAGATCTTCTGTTCCGTCGGCTCCACTGTCCTGTCTTTGGACAGCCGTCATTGAACTTCGCTTCCTATGCTCGACCCTGTCGATGATCTTGCGGCACACATCGCGGTGCGCGAGCTCCATTTTGCCCTTGACAAATGGCATGAGATACCACGCACATGTAACCTCCACGTCTTCAACAAGGACCCACCTGGCGTCTCCGACACCCATACCTTCGCCCTCGACCTCGCTCCCCGCCTCGCCATTCTCCACCACCCGAAACTCAGCACGCACAGTCACACCAGCAGCGGCATCAGCCCTCGTCTTGAGTCCCTGGCGCGTGTCCTGAAAACAGCTTGGGAAGGTAATGTATTTTTTGCCTAGCTCGCCGATGCCGGGGAACCATGTTATGCATTCTGTGACGTTGTAGGTGGAGACGGGGTACTGGTCTGGCGGGTACCAGTAAGTGTCTTTGAGGGTTGAGGGCGAGGTCGAGGGTGCTTTTGTGTGGCCGCAGGTAAGTGCTTGCAGTGTGAGGGCCGTCTCGTGGTTGTGGAGGGTAGCGATGACTTCGGTGGGGTGCATGTGCGGAGGAATTTGGTGGGCAACGTGTAAGTAGTGTTTCGAGCCCATGGCTGCGGCGGAGAGTGGGAGACGTCGAGATGGTGTATAGATGGGGGGAGGGGTAGAAGGTGTGTTGTTTTTGGGGCTGTGTCGCGCCTGCGCGCGTGGTCGTATGTGCGTATATGCGTATTAAAGCGCTGAGCCGGACTTGGGGTTAGGGTGTTGACGATTAGCGACTACGATTAACTACTGTATGTGCGTATGTTGGCGAGTGAATGGGTTGCGAAGGGAAACAGGTCTGCAAGAGTGCACAAGTGAAGGGAGAGAAGAAGAAAAAGAAGTAATTATGCCTCAAGCAGGGCTAGGAGCCAAGCTGAGGCACATGGCGTTGCTGGCTGAGGAGCTGGCTGCCATTACGAGCGAGTGAGGCTGAGACAAGGAGACATGGGCCCAACCTGCGACACGTAGTGGTTGGGCAGACAACGTCATCGTCTCACGCTTAGCCATGGAGAGAAAGGCGCCAAATACTACAAGCGGGGTCCAGTAGAGCAGACATTACACAGTACATTGCACAGTAAATATGCATATCATCACGTTGTACCAGTTACTCCCGCACGGTATGGCAAAAGAGGCGTCAACATACACAACAAGACTCCTCCACGTCTTAGAGGGTGTACTTGAACCCAGCCTGTCCCTCCCTCTCAGCCAGAGGCTCCCCGTTCGCCATCTGCTTCTCCACCACCTTATTCTGCTTCCGGAAATACACGGTAAAGCATATTAGGACGCCCAGAATGTAGAATTGCAAAGCAGCAGTGACCCAAAGTCCCGTGAGATACCTGGGCGCTTCCTTTTGCGTGAACACCGTCGACGCAATGATGCCACCAATGGCTCCGAATCCAATCTGCAGTGCGCTGCCAACCGATCTCTTACTCTGGCCGCGAATGTTGTTGCTTTGGTAGGCAAGGATAGCAGGTACATTGCCCTGGCATCCGCAAACGCCAAGGAACGTGCCAAAATATCGTGCCCCGTTGTTTTCGGCGTAAGCAACAATCATAAGCCCGACAATAGTAATGATAGATTGCGCTGCGATAATCGGGGCCCGAACTCGGTACTTGTCACCCAGCCATGCAAAGCCAAAGGCTCCGATCATGGCAACGAGACTGGGTGGGGCGGCGAGAGCGTTGGCCTGTCCTGCACTGTAACCCATGCCGAGCAGGATGACAGGGAGGAAGTAGCTGAAAGCGTATGCAGGCATCGTAGTGCTCATGAAGAGCGTTGCGTATCCCCACAACTTGACGTCTCTGACATGTAGTCCGAATTTTGCCCACGTCAGTGCATCATCAACAGAGTCGCCGCGATCGTCTTCAATGCGCTGCATGATCACGGCTGCTTCAGCAGAAGTCAGGAACCCCTTCTTCTCGGCCTTGTCGGGGAAATCCAGGATGATAAACCAGGCTGCGACGGCGACGACGACTGTAAGGATGCCTTCGATTATGAAGATCCATTGCCACCTGTTCCACATGTCAATACATACACCTTTTCTCAAGTAGCGGTTGGTGGCCGTGGCCGTGGCCGTGATCTGCTTACCCGCGAACTCCGGAAAGGCCTTCCATCTGCATCAAACCATATGCCAGAATACTCGCTAGCCCACCGATACCAACTGAGAAGAGGTAGAACAAGCCCAACCTGAAAGAAAAGTCAGCTCTTTGTCCAGTCTTGTGATTGCCAAAGCGCTTGCTGTACCTTTTCTGTGTTTCATAGCGGCGGTACCAACAAGTAATGAGATAAACGCAACCGGGGAAGAAGCTAGAATATTTTGTCATTAGCTAGAGGGTTTAAGACTAAAGTCTGGAAAGTTAGGTTACTTACCCAGCCTCAAAGGATCCCAGTAGGACACGACATATAGTAAGTGAGATCCAGCTCTTCACGAAGGCTTGACCAATCATCACAGCACCCCAAGATACAGCGATAAAAGACAGCCAGTTCGCGCTTCCTACCCTGCGCAGCACAATGTTCGAAGGTAGTTCGAGGAGGAAGTACGTGGGGAAGAACATGACGAGCACAATTGTGTATCGGTCCCCGACATCGAGACGGAGGTCCCGTCCCATGCCCGCGACTCGGGCATTAGAAATCTAGGAGTTCTGTTAGGAATGTTTCATACGAACACTGCCCGATAGCTTCGTTTACTTACATTTGTACGATCGATTAGCGCAATCGAGTATAGAGCCCCTAATATGGGTAGGAGCCTCCAGTCCACCTTGCGTACTAGCTTCCTCTCCTCAATCTCATCAAAGATGTAGTCGCCGCTGTTGCTGCCGGTCGCAGGTGGATTCAAGCTCTCCTTGAGGACTGCGTCGACCTTTTCTTCTCTCTCGTTACTCATGGTGTGTAGAGTGGGTCGTCAGACTGGATCGATGACCAGAGGGTGAGATCAACTACGAAGATCTGCAAGGGGGAAATTTTGTGACATGCGCCCCCCTACACTTATACTACCATCCAGATGGCTGCAGCCGAGGTGATTTTCAACTCTTGGCCACAGCATTATTCCGCGATCCTTTTTTGATCCAATGAGAACAATCACTAGCTCCCGGGTCATCATCATGTACGATAGACACGTGGATTAGAATTGCCAATTCGGTCATGTAGTCCAATACCAAGACGAGCAAAGACATGGAGAATGGCGGGGAAAGCCTGGGTGAAGGACATTTGCCCAAGAATGGTAGTTAGTCCTAGAGTCACTAACCGCCACCGCACCCAATACCGCCAGTCTGGTGCTGAGATGCAAGTTATCCCGAGCAAGCATGGTCTGCCGAGACGAAGAAACTCTCAGGATGATATGAGATGGACGAAGGGCGGACCAATCCAATCACAGCAACTAAGCTTGATGTGCCCAGCGTGCTGGGCATGCCATGGCCGGCTGGCCAGATTGCGGGGTTGTTCTTGGGGTATCCTGGGGTGAAAGTAATGCGTCAGATTTCCAAGCGCCAGATCGGGGTAAGTAGTATAAGGACACGGTTGGTGTAGCTATGGTCTGACATGGAATTGCTCAAGGCCAGTGCGGTTATGGAAATGCAGCCGTGCTTACCTACCAGATTCGTTGAACAAAGAAGTCGATACATCCCATCACAATGAACAGGTCAGTTTGGCCTATAACAACAGCAGAGTGTGTGACATAGCTATTGTGAGATCCAATCACGATGCCGACACGGAGTGTATGCGAAGTGTTCGTGTAATGGGAATGAGTGAAGTCGTGGAGGCGGAGCAAAACTAGCGTCTCGGCATGGAAGCATCGGATGTGAAAATCTCGGGCCTATTGAATGGCGTGCCTTGTCATTCGCAGTAGCACATCGCAAGTGCAATTTTAGATGTTAGAACCGAATTCAACAGTAATATTCCTCTGCTTATGTTGATTCTTGGGAACACGACGATTTCCATGCGGGGACACACTCAACATGCTCCAAACATAAACACACATAAGTATATGTATATAAGTCACGAGAGACGGCTAGTACTACTATAACGTGTATCACCAGTGTGCGCCCCACCCCAGTGTGCGCCCCACAAAATCCTAGTACCTCACCTTCGTAATAGTATTACGCAACACTACCA
>NW_006911548.1:0-22623 GCF_000523455.1 Bipolaris oryzae ATCC 44560 | reverse complement strand
CTAGGTGCAGCCTATATACTAGATTTTAGAGAAAATCTATTAAGTAGTTCTCTAGATCTAGATCCCTGTCAATCGCGATTTTTGGTGAGATTTTGACTGGCCCACATACTGGGGTGGCCCGCTTACTGGTGAAACACGTTAACGGAGAACTAAAAGTTATAGTGCCAACGCCCGCACCTCTACGACCGCCTTGTTTTCGTTTCGGCTATGGAAGTACCTCTGCCAATATCACGAAGATGGAGCGCTCAATTACCATCCCAAACTCCGGTTCAACTGTTCGTGTTCGCGCAATTGATACGACGACCACTATGGCATGTGACGCTTCCGCCTTCGTACGACCGGTCCTGAAAGGCCATGAAAGACTCAACTTCAAGACGATGTGCTTCTTGATCGAGAATGAATCGAAGTCACGGCGAATCTTGTTCGACTGTGGCGGAAGGAAAGACTTCTGGAATGCCTCGCCACATACTCGGAACATGATTGGAACTTATGTGCCATCTCTCAGAGTGGAAAAGGGAGTCGATGAGATACTCACTGAAGTCGGGTTTGACTTACAGACTCTGGGTCAGTCTCTCTACAGCGTATATCAATTACGCACGGCTAACTAAATGAGCACAAAGATGCTATTGTGTGGAGCCATTGGCACTGGGATCACATCGGCGATGCTTCCAAATTCCCACCGCACACTGACATTGTGGTGGGACCAGGGTTTAAGAGTAACTTTCTGCCTGGCTACCCAGACGACCCGGACGCGTTCATGTTGTCAAGTGACACATCGTAAGTTTGCGCTTCGTCAACTTCCATCCCGATAGTGCTCACGCAAGTAATAGCGGGCACTTTGTTGATGAAATAACTTTCAATAACGAGCTGCGCATTGGCAAATTCCGAGCACATGACTACTTTGGAGATGGTTCTTTTTATATTCTGGACGTTCCAGGCGTAAGCACATCACAAGATATCCATTTGTTTTATCTGCTCATTTCCTAGCACACGATTGGTCACATAGGCGGACTTGCTAGAACGACACCGAACACATTCATATTCATGGGCGGCGACTGTTGTCATTTTGTAGGAGCCTTCCGCCCATCTGCCGCTGTCCCGCTCCCAGATATAATCCCACAAGGACAACTGGACTCCAGCATCCCTGTACCATGCCCATGTTCCTTTTTCACGGCTTGTCACCCTTCTACAACGCGGAACGAGCACGGTGTGGTGAACGACCATGAGGTAAGACGTAGTCCATTCTATAAGGTCACCCAGAGCGAAACATCTGCCTATACAGATGCGCAACAGTCGCAAGAAAGCATAGATCATTTGCGTGCCTTTGACGCAAGCCCAGACATATTGATTTGCCTGGCTCATGACAACACACTTTTTGATGTCTTTCCATTGCTGGCTACATCGCCTGAAAGAGATGTTAATGATTGGAAAGCAATGGGTTACAAGGAGCGGACGAGATGGGCGTTTCTCAATGAGCTTCCGCGTGATGGCAAGCCTGGAAGGACACCTCTAGTTTCTGGGCAGTGGAAGGACGGAATGAGAATAAGTCTGGGGGACGATTCTTACTTTCATGAAGTGGTGTAAAGCACCGTTCAAAATCCGTATCTCTCTGTACTTGACTGGTCCTTTGCTGATTTCCATGTGGTCTCAAACTTTGTATTCTCTCCTATATTCTCTTAAAACTATTGTATACCTCTCTGATTGCAGAGTAAGATCGGGAGATTTCATTTCCAGAAACGAAATACTATAGTACTGGTGGTATAACGTCGGGTGATCCCACATAAAGATTCGGGGTAGTAAGACTATTTGCTCAATGACCAGTAACCATAGGGTGGCCCCACAAACAGATCCGTACCAACAACCCCACCCTGTAATCGATTCCGGCTAAGTAAGGAATGCTATACATACTTCAAAGTACTGGATCAGGCCCGAAAGTTCGATTTCAGTTATGATTTTACCAACCAGTCAATCTCCAGCATGTGTTAGAGTTTCTGCTCTAACGGGTGGGCATCTAACCCTTCCCGAGAACCTCTTTGTGACCGACGCCGATGCATCTAAACGAACGCTGGTGCCATCAATGTGTTTCTTGATCGAGAGGCACGATCCGACACAAGACGACAAGATAACCCGAATAGTGTGGGATCTGGGCCTCAAACGGGACTTGAAGGGCTACGAGCCTGCTATGCAAAACCATATTTCCAACCGTCAGCCAATCATAACCGACCCAGACGTCGCACAGTGTCTGCGAAACGGAGGGCTTGATCCCAGTAAAGATATTGATATCGTCATGTACAGCCACGTGCACTGGGATCATGTCGGAACGCCATCGGACTTTCCGAATTCAACATTCATAGTAGGATCAGGGACACTTGATCTGCTTGCCCAGGGCGCTCCACCTCATTATCCCGCGGAGATTTTCGACACAAAGATGCTGGACGAATCGCGGACCAAGGAACTGCCATATGTCTCTAAGGTCGATAAGATCTACGCACGGAAAGAGCTTCAAACAAACCACAAGTGGAAGTCAGCGTTTGGCTTTCCAGCAGTTATTGACTTCTTCGGCGACGAAAGCGTTTTGATAGTCGATAGTCCAGGCCACCTACGAGGGCACATCAATCTCTTACTTCGTCTTGAGAAAGACCGTCGCGTATATCTTGGAGGTGATTGCTGCCACGACATCCGCATTTTGGAAGGTACCAAAGATATTGCGCTTTATGACGATGGACACGGTCAGCTCCGAAGCGTCCATATGGATACGGATACTGCGAGACGTACGATTGCGCAGATCAAAGAATGTCTAAGTGAGTCGTCTGGGCTGCGAAAGCAAAACACCAAGGTTGAGATCGTGGTGGCGCATGACCGATCATGGATGGAGAGAAATCCACATTGCTTCTTCCCTGGGTATATGTAATATGGGACAATAGAAGAAGCGGTCTAATTCAGCATTTCATGAGAAACACACGCATCAAGAACACGTTTGAAATAGGTTTCGACCATTACGGCACGTCATACTTTTAGACCCTCTTCTAATAGTTCCTTATAGAAGGTGTCGGAACGCTTTTTGCTTGATATTTTCGAATTGCTGCTAGTTTCGAGGCTGAAGATAAAACAAATTGCTCACCATAAAGCGCGTTCATATAAATGGGACTTCCAACGTAATTTACATAGGATGAGAGTAATTGAGGTAATCTAGTTCGCCTAAGGACCCAACGGACACGATGCCGAATGCGGTTATTTATCTATCCCTTCAACCCAAACTTGCCGTGTGGGAAAACCATACAACACGCTTCCCCCAAAAAGATGTCATTTCTTACTTTCGAGTTCCTCGGCGAGTATTGGGTAAGCTAGATTGGCTGTGTGAATGCTTAGCTGCGACGCAATTTCAAGCACTTCCAGTATTTCTTCCACAGTCGCTCCGTACCGCAGCGCATTCCTCATGTGTTCTTTCAGTCCCGGGCGATACAGATGTGTGGCGGCGGCATCAAATGCGCAGTAAATTAGTTCTTTAACCTATGCACGTTAGGAGAGCGCAAGTATCAGCCCGGTTTGAGTAACCTACCTTCGGTTCTAGTACACCCAAATTCTTGGCCTTGGAGTCATCCGGAAGCCATGGGGCTGAGGAGAAAGTGGTGTATGCTGCGAAGAAGTCTGGATCCAGTGCAAGGAACTCTTCCCAGAAGCTATGCCAGTAGCCGCGCTTCTGAGTGAAGTCTTCCTGTAACTGAAGCTTCGAAGCGTCCAAAGGCTTTCCTGCCGTAGGGTGACTATCGTACAGCCCTTCCTCCTTCATAACCTCTACTAATGTAGGGACACCAACGTTGCATGCATGTATGCCAAGTGTTGATGTAAGCTGGATGATTTCCTTAATTTCTGCGCCTGTGGCTCCATTAGCCAAAGCTTCCTTGATGTTCGCCCTAACACCTGGCGCGTACAGGTGTGTTGATGAAGAGTTAACGGCCAGTGAAATGAAGCTTTGGACCTTGGGCGAAAGATGTTCGCTCTTTTTTGGGACAGCTTTCAATCTCACGCTGGCCTCGAAGAATTCTGGATCGAGCTCTGAGAACGATTTCCAGGATTCGTCCCATTCCCATTCCCCCAAGTTCGCAATGAACGTTTCTTTAAGTTCCTGGTTCATTGTAATATTAGCATAAGATTAGCGGTATTCCTGAATTCCTCGATTGCTTAGTAGTCAGGTGGGGCATGTAGTACAAGAGCTATATATACACAGGCACAGCTTTCCCCGCAAATAAGATTCTAACCCCACATTGTATCCCCAACGGCCCTTTACCCCAACTACCAACCAAAATGGGAGAGATCTACACCTTGTCAATCATCTTTCCGACACTATACACCAGCATTTGCTACCGCCACTATTATCTCTCGTGCTATTCCTTGAGTCTTTCGCCAATATGGCTTTCGATCGAACATCAGTAGCCTTTATAGGTATATTTAGAGAAATCCCAGAGAATCATTACGCTAACGCAAACCCTCCAGGGCTTGGCGTCATGGGCTACCCTATGGCTGTTAATCTTCGCAAAAAGATGAGCTCTGAAGTGACATTGTATATTTGCGATGTCTCTGAGGCAGCCGTATCCCGATTCCAGGCGGAAATGAGTGGCGAAGGTCCAATAAGAGTGGTACAGAGTGGCTTTGAGGCAGTAAATGCTGCAGTAAGTGTCAGCCGCATGCTTAAGTGCGGATAGCTCTCCTTACGTGTTCAGGGTATCGTACTCTCCATGCTTCCTGGTGGCTCTGCTGTCAGATCGGTCTACTGTGATCCCCAAACAGGCATCTTAGCTGGGGCCAAGGTTGCATTTCAGAAGTCGCAGGCTCCTAAGCTACTTATGGAATGTGGGACGATTGAGAGCGATGTTATAGCAGACGTCGCAAAGTCTGTTGGAGATACAGCTCATGAGTTGGGAGATGATAACTACCTTAGTTTTGTTGATGCCCCAGTGTCTGGCGGCCCTATGGGTGCCGAGGCTGGTACCTTGACTTTCATGGTTGGGACAAATCGACCGGATCATACTTTTGATACAGTAAAAGATATTCTAAAAGTGATGGGATCGCCAGGCGGTATTTTCTTGTGCGGCGATATCGGCGCCGGAACAGCATTCAAGGTCATCAACAACTATCTGTCAGCTATTACTAGTCTGGCGGCTTCGGAGGCTTTGAACATTGGATCAAAACTCGGCTTGAACATTGCTACTTTGACCGATGTCATCAATGCTAGTGGAGGACAGTGTTGGGTTACCTCGAAAAGCAACCCGGTTCCTGGCATACAGCCTAATACGCCAGCTAGCAGGGACTACGAAGGAGGTTTTCGCATCGAACTTTGTAGAAAGGTACTTAAAATGGGAAGTGATTTGGCTGCCTCTGTAGGTGCACGCACAGTTCTCGATCAATCAACGCTCAAGGCCTTCGATGAGTGCATGAGTGATCCTCGCTATAGTGGGAAAGACGCTCGCGTGGTCTACAAGTGGCTCAATGAAAGTGTCACTCCATAAACAATATCGTCAAAAAGAGTAGAAGCAAGCGTAGGACATTTGTTTTCGCGAATGAAAGCTTTTCGGATGAACTCCATCGGCCAGAGAATGTTTTGGCTGTTAATAGCTGTTCTTCATCGCGTGAGAACAACTTTTCGGGGTTCGTAATGAAAATTTCCACCACAATATTAATACAATCCGAATATTCCCATACCATTGATGACAAATAAGAAAACTGATATCGATTCACATGCTGCATTTTACGTACTCTTCGCAGTATCGAGGGATCGCATCTCTAAACTTATTCCAAAGGTTCGCCAATGATACAATATGCGAAATCTTACTCTGTCGCACGGCTCCTCCATAGTGAGCATAATTCAGCTGTCAACCAGTCATATTATAAGCTCATCATGTCTCACTTGCTCAGCTATCTCAGCCAGTGAAGCCACATGTGCTCGCTTATACAATCGAATCCCCGACCGTCTACATAACGCTCGCCCAAGGGTCGTCTCGCGTTAGTCGATTTATGCTCAATCAGGCAAATTGAATTCTTAAAAGTGCATGTGCAATGGTCCTGTTGAAGTATACACCCCAGAAAGAATAAAAAAATAACCAAAGGTTGTACAGAGATTAAGGCCAGTTTGCCCAGAACGGGAGTCCATGATCTAGCGGTCACAGGTGCTCGTTCTCGACTTCTCGTGGGATCTTAAAAGGAGACGTAATCACGTATCGACATCTGGAAATCTATGGAAAATTGCAAAAAGAAAGATAACGACAGTCACTAGTCAGCTTCTCGCTTAGCAAGCGTGGGCCCGCACAGAAGTGCGCTGCTTACAACCTTCCCTCCCCCACCGAAAAAATGCAAAAAAGTACAAAAAGATGCAAAAAATTTGAAACTCTCCAGCGGGGAATTGAACCCCGGTCTCCCGCGGACTGTCAATTACTTGACAAGCGGAAATACTGACCACTATACTACTGAAGATGGCTGGATGCCATTGGTTGCAAGAACCAGTAATGGTGGATTGATGGTAACATGGGCTTTTGGAGAGTTTATATCCTGAGATTACGATGCTGGGTTCTGGAAAGATCTGAGATGATGAACAGTAATATTCAGAATCAGCAAGTGGGTGGGCCACCCCACCAAACCTTAGCCGAGTCCCTTTCCAATCACCACGACGCCGCGACAACAGCGCCCTATGCATGCTTCCTGGAAAGGTGGAACTTTTCTTGGTACAGCTTCCTATCTTGATAATTCAACATAATCTGTGTGCGCACTTGCAACAGCGCCCTCTCTTTTGAGCTAGTTATGTTCTGCAATCTAGCTGGAATGGCCGAACGCTTGAACAAGGTGAGACGTGAGCAAGCTAGCTAAAACTAACTCGCGAAACAAGAAGTCTATCCCACACCCGTACCCGAACGTCACTACCAACGTCTTCTTTACCGCAACTTTTGTCTGTGCATGCACAATCGGCTCGAAGGTTTCATCCAACATCTTGCCTGTTTTACTTCCAGGTTGCGGCCACTCCCTTTTGACTTCACACAGCTCTTTCTCCAGCATACCTTTACCCTGCTTCCACACGAAGTTGCGCCCGCCCCATGCCATACGCCGCGGCTGCCACTTGACATGTTTTGTCCGATCCGGCTTGTCAATGACCGGCAAAGAAGAGCATGTGAAGTGGGTGAGTTGCCGACCAATGGCACCGTCGTGGCTACTACCGGTGCTTCGCACTGGCGTTACGACAGTTTCTACGCAAGGCGTAGTAAACTCAGTGGCCCGCGACAGGGATGTTTTCGTAACTTGATAGCGGGGGCGCTTGAGGCCTTGGAGGACGTACAGAGTTTGTCGCTCACTAGAGTCCTTGACTTTAAAGTAGTACCAACGACCGGAGGTAAAAACGTTCTCGCAACTCACATACACATGGAATGTGATGTCGGGTTGAGCCTTGTCAAGAAGGGGAGTGTAGAATGACACCGAGTGAGTTCCATCCTTGTTCAAAGGGAAGATATGCTGAATCTCTGTGGGTATCAATGCTGAGTTTCCTTTTGAAGAAGCCAAAAGTGATGCGACTATTTGCTTTGAATTGATAGCAGTCCCTTGTGGCACAGTGGGCCGCATTTTGTCGTGCAAAGGTTTCAAGCTCCGGGACAGCAGCATTTCGTCGAAACTCAAACATGGCAATCCGTTGATCAGTTTCGTTAGACTCTCCTGTGCGCTGAAGGAGGATGGTAAAACAACGTCGAGCCTGGTCTTGTGGCCACTTAATATCGGTTGCAAGACCTCGCGCCGTTTACCATGAAACTTGGCCTGTTTATGGGCATCTCGTTTTCTCTCCCGGTCAAGGAATCTGGCATCATCGGCGAGTCTATTCAGCGCGGTTATAGCATCCCCATGCCGGTCAAAGGCTTCCCGAAAATTTGAAAAATGCTCCGCTTCGAAAGCAGAGCGACATAGCTGAGCTACTTGAGCATCAGTTTGGACAGCCATTGATAAGAGGTATGTGAAAAAAAGACGATAAAGGTACGATAGATGCTGCTGTTCAATCAGGCTTGACAGAGGTAAGAATATAATTCACGCGCAGTTGGTCCTTGACCTCAATTTATACTACGTAGCAGACTTCCTACTTGAACATAAAGTGGCGTCAGTCAGCACAGCTGTGGAGCATCAAACATAGATGTATAGTGGCGCCACAAGTATCGAGGCCTTTGGTAATTGGCAAATGAGTAGCTCTCTTTGTACAAAATTCGGTGATGACTAGGCAACAAACTGATAGTCGTGGCTTCAAGGAGGGACCAGCCTTCTGTCTAGTTCTCCATTTCTGTACTTGTTACGCGAAAGACCTATGTTGCCACTTCTCTTGAACAGCTATGGCATGTAAGCGAAGACAGCTTCAATGACCTGACTCGCTAGTGCCAATCGTTACCACTTTCTGCGGAAGCAATTTTGCTACCTGCCAATCGCGACAGAATGGTAGATCACATGGCGTTTTTAGCCATATGGGCCAAGTAATAGCCCATTGTTTCCTTCCAGAACGCTGCTTCTCAAGAGTGTCAAAAACCCAGAGAAAGAGACTATCGTTTAAGGAAAGTACTTCTGGAATGCAAGAACAAGACTTGATGCACGCTTTGACTTGAGATATTTGAAAGCAGCCAAGGTAAAGATAAGTCCCATTAAACGGAAATCTCTCCTTAACCATGCCGGAGATCCATGCATAGAAAGCTCGAAACCTCATGTTCAGGTACGCTACTATGTAAGCACCTGACAGCTTATTTGTTGAACACCATTGGCCCAGCGTACGCCACTTATAATTGGTGAACGAGATTCTGACTTCCTCCGCGGACATTGGCAGAACAAGCTTGGAAATCGGCCGCAGCTCGGTTCGAAGCTTGAATCATATTGGCTGTAGAGGGATGGACATGCTCAGGGATGGTACTAGACATGAACAATGAGTATCTGATATAGTACAGGACGTAGATCAGGGAGCTACATAGGAGCAAAAGAATAGGGTTTTGGATGCACATGTCATGGCGCGTGTCAGGGCGACTGAATTGTTCTCCAGCGCCTGCACACATTCTCAGGACTCTTACAGCCACGCTGTGACATTGACCTTGGAACAAAGTTATCATTTCAGCTCCAACCTATAGAGCCAGCTTGCCACAGTGGTACTAGAGAAATTCATTGCATGGAAAAGTCTAGTATTACACAAGAGATAGCTATACTGCTGTAGGCCTATAATACCATGTGAAGTCACGTGGTTGTCGACTGAACTTGTCCGCAGTGGGAAGTGTGGTCTGGATTCACGAACAAAAGAGTCTCTTGGATGACAGTGTACATCACGAGAAATTCTACCGACCTTTCATGAGATGGACGAAATTATGAAAAGGAACCGGCAGGATTTTGATTCGCTCTCTATAGTATTACGATTATCAAGGGTTGCTTTCATGAGCGGCATACCGCTGCCCGAGTCCCAGTTCGATTCTTATACTATTCATATCTAAAGCTTAAGCAGCGGTCAGCGTGCCCTGCCTAGAACCGACTTGTTGGCAAGACATCGGGATAGGTCCGTTGCAGCCGACATCGATCATACCCGTCAAAGTAGTCCTGATTTCAATTAGTATAACGATGCCAAGGAAAGAGACTGACTTACTTGTCTGAGACTTTGTGAGTGACAGTGACGGTATAAATATCGTAACCCGGGCGACTGGTGATCTGGAAAGAATATTTGGGGTTGGCGCATGCGTAAACGTTGGACGGGACTGATGGATCTGGGAAGGTGTCTGCATTACAGCTGACAGGACCGGATGGAGTGGTCAGGGTAAGGCCAACGTAAGTGAGGGCATCCCAGTTGTCGTTGCTGTTGCTATCTTTACGGACGAATACAGCACCGTCGATGGTGATTTGCTCTTTAGATGCACGGCTTTCCACTGGTGCTCCTGCGACTACAGCGACAATGCCAAAGGCAAGGCCAGCGAAGAATTGAGAACGCATTGTGGTTTTAATAAATAGCGTGTTGGGATGGTAACAAGGATTGAAGAGGGTGAAACAAGTGTTGGGTTGATACTAACAAAGCAAGTTGTAAACGTGAAGTGTGACCATGTACCCAACAGCAATGCTTGGATTCTTATATCCCTCTCCCAGCAACCTTAAATTGATAATGGCCTGACGCCTGTTCTGGCCACGCTCAGAGCGAGGGCTCGAAATACGAAGGACCTCGTTTTAAATGAGTCATTTCTGGCCCGTGCAACCGCTCTACAAAGCTTGCTGGTCGCATACGTGGACAGTAAAACAATCACATGGTATATTGATAGGATCCTCCAGAAGAGGTTGAGCTGTTGAAATTATCGACTTTGAGTCTCCTCTTGGATATTCAGATTGAGAGCGATGATCTTGATATAGAAATGTAGTGATTCGGTCAAATTTTAGCGCACGGGCGGGGAGATTTCCTCATCAAAACCAAAACAAGCACCTTGGTGGAGAATCAAGAAATGGCGGGTAAACTTTGATTAGAACAGATGACAGAAATGAGTACCATAGCACTTACGAGGCAGCCTCAATTTGGAAGTTGATAACGCGTATCTTGAAAGCTAGTTACCTAAGTTAGGACGTGCTATGGAGGCGGGTTGAAGACCTGCTGCTTGACAAAGGTGTATTAAGGCTGTAGGGAGATGTGGCGATGTAACGCAGAAGAGCTCAGGTGGCCCTGAGTTCTCCTGAGCTAGCCGACTACTGATTATTGCGAGCGTTTCATGACCCCGCTTCCCATCGGAGTTGCATGCGGAAAAGGCTCGGCCAGGACCAGCGTTGTCAATATGCAAGCCTGGCAAGCTTGTATGCTTAATCGTTATATGTATCCATGGTGGATTCAGACCGATCAGTTAAGTGGTACAATAGTTCGGCGTCACAGTCATAGCGTTTGAAGGAGATTTTCTGGTTGAGCACAACCTATCACGTGATCGCATGCTGGAAATCTCACGTGATTTGCTGCCGTCTCTGCAGGACGGGGAACGTCACGTAGATTTTCTCTTAGCCCTTGGACTCTGGCCATCAATCCCAACAGGCTATTAAGCCAAGCTAGGACTCGTAATCGCTATTGACAATGCAGAAACTTGACGCTGGAAATTTAGTTATAAGGGACTGGTTTGCTCAACACAAATCTATAAAGCAAAAACATTCCGCCATGAATATGGACGAGGGGTCTTGAAGATCTAGTGAAGCTCTTGATCACCGAACATATATTCAGGGTTCTGATCATAGCTCTACACATGCCGCTTCGAGGTACCCAGTCGCTGAGACTTTACATCCGTTTCGAAGCACAATAATAAGTCTTCGGAGAAGTGTCAGACTAAAGTTAAATGACGAAGTGATGCTTCATCGCATCTGCAATGCCTTGAGGTAATGTTGGTCATCTTGATTCACGAGTTCACTTGATTGCGGCTGCAGCTGTTGGATAAGTTGCTGGGCGTGGTATTTCAATGCCGTGCCTCAATTGAATGGTGAGCACAACGTCGGATAGGGATTCATTATCGAAATCCGTATATGTAAAGTGAGAGCCAACCTTCAGATTGTTGGTTCATAACAAGTCCTCGTATCAAGATCTCCCTAGTTTATCCTTTCTCAAATCTCCAAGATTTTTCAACACACCCCTGGGCTTACCGTCGTAACCCACTTTTTCCATCCAATCTTTAAGGCTGCGGATACGTGTGGGATGAATTCGATCCAGAAGTTCCATGTCCCTAGTCGCCCCAAGGCCTTCACTCCAATACTGCCACCAAGCTGAAAAATTCTGCCTCCACGTCATCGATGATTCGTCCCGAACTACGTCTGGTCCCGCAGCCCAGTTGGCCCAAGCATTGGGATATGGCTCAGCAACAGGGAGGTAATCTTCGAGTGGTACGTAAACATGTGCGGCTTTCTTTCCCGTGACTTGTGTGAATGTATCAACAATCTGCGCGAAGCTGACTTGCTCGGTCGCAACTTCCAAATCTAACCCTGCAGACTCTGAAGGGTTGTCAAATATCCACAGACTGTAAATACCCACGTCGGCGAGGGCTATGAGTGGGATTTTGCCATCCCCTGTAAAAAACGTTAGCGATACTTTCAGTAAGAGACACGAGAAGCGATGAAGCAAGACTCACGAGCTGGATTTGCCCAAATGAATGAGCCATCGGCTTGTTCCTTTGGAACGAACATCCCGTCAAACAACATATCCATGTAAGGTCCCGTAGTCAACAAAGACGTTTTCATAGTCTCTTGTCCATGACCGAGAATTAGGTCACCGATCCGACCTTTTGCATCATTGTGGCCCCAATGATATTTTTCATCCCAGCCCGCCTTCTTGACCGCATAGTCTGTGTTTGCCCACACAAAATGTTTCACTCCGTGATGCCTCGCGATCTCATATGCCCTGATGCCATAGAACATCTCGCTCTTTTCGCCAAGAGTGAAACCATCCGTGTTCACCCAAGCACCATGTACGCCGTCGAAGGCTCGATGGAGGTCTTTTTGCTGGTCCTGACTTCCTTCCATAAGAGTGACATTCGGCAAAGCAGAGAGTTCTCTAGCCTGCGTGGATTCGGCACTTCGAGTCAGAACTCTAACGTTATATCGATTGCTACTCGAAAGAGCTGATCGTAGCATTAGTATACGTATTGACACGTGTGAATAAAGACTGACCTTTGACGACGGGCACGCCCTGCGCGCCTGTCCCACCGATTACTAGAATCAGCTTGGGATTCGCCATCAAACTGCACGTTGCTTTTTAGTGTGTAAGGCTTTCGAGGCTTTCAAATTGTTCTTGTTTCTCTTCGCATGATCCTTAGTCTAAAGATATTTAAGGTTAATACAGCCCTGAATACAAACTTCCAACCATTTCGTAAACTCGTCCGGACTAATTTCTAACCTAAAGGAAACCATTGGAAGTTTCCTTCACAGTAATTTCAAATGCTGCGCATTATGAAGCATCTAAAGCCGACACCGAGAGAATTGCTAATTCGCATACCGATTTTGGGTATCCTGGTCGGGAATAAGGAAGGGGAAGCGCCAAGCATCGGAGAAATGTAGATTAGTGATCGATCCGTCACAAGATCCGAGAGAGAAAGGCCGACTTCCGCGGTTCTGCCAGCTAATGGTCGGCACAAAGATCAGTAATCCTAATGAACCAAACCGAGCTGACTAAGTCACGCTGCTTTCGCACCACCAATCAAATTATTGTTGTTGCCGACTACTCCAGTTGATTGATTGCGAAACGGACGAAACCATCTTCCATTCAGTGATTCGACATAGAAACTTTCTATTACGCGTCTTCACTTGCTTACCAACGTGTCCCGATGATCCCGTCTATCCTCATAACTATCTTGTATGTTGAGACTTCCAATGGTTATAAATAACGGTCTCTGGATGGAGGTCTGAAGAGATTCAGCATATCAAATCAAGCAATCTTCACCCATAACTTCTATCCAATTTCACAATGTCAAATTCTCTCGTCTTTATCACTGGTGGGACCGGCTTCATTGGCGCACATACCGTTCGAGCCTTACTTGAAGCTGGATACCGTGTGCGTCTGAGTATTCGAAGGCCTGAACAAGATGCGATTGTCAAGAAGCGGTATCCGGAATTCGCATCAGCTCTCGAGACTATATTGATAAAAGATTTTTCCGATCCAGAGTCGTTCAAAGAAGCTCTAGCGGGAGCCGAACATGTCATCCATCTCGCAACACCTATGCCCGATCGTTCCGGCACAGACTTTCGCAAGGATTTTGCCGAACCAGCGGTCAACGCAACTCTCGCAATCCTCAAAGCTGTATTGGATTTTCCGCAGATCAAGAAGGTGATTGTCATGTCCTCGAGTGTCGCTCTGCTTCCTATATCCGTCTTAGCGAGGCCTGACTTGGAGTATGAGGTGAAGGGTGAGTTGTTTGCCCTGCTTACTGAGACGCTCGCTGATACAGTTAGACAATACTGGCGAGGTCATCCCTGTCGACCTTGATGCCGAGTTTCCTCCAGGCCTTATGGGACAGGCCATGAAATACTCTGCGTCTAAAATTGTCGCGCATCAAGCAACGCGTGATTTCGTCAAGGAAAGGAAGCCTGACTATACGCTTATCACTTTTCATCCAACTTACGTTATGGGCCATGACATCGCCCAGGAAACAGCAGAAGGCTTGGGCGGGATTAATTCTCTCTTATGGAAGTCACTTGCCTCAGAGAAGCCGCTGCTAGGCACGTCTTGGATCCATGTCCAGGACGTTGCGGATGCGCACGTCAAAGCCTTACATGCGAACGTCGAACATGGGAAGGAGTTTCTTCTTTCGGGTCCATCATTTCCATGGGAAGACGCGATAGAGTAAATTCGGAAGAAGTTCCCTGGGTTGGAGGTCAAACTAGTGCCTCCATTTGAAGGGAAATGGAAAGTTGACGTGACTGGTGCCGAAACTGTATGTCATTCCTGGAAGTAAACGGAGAATACAACTAATTGCCTTACATTTAGGTTCTCGGTCTTAAATGGAGACCCAAAGAGTTGATTCTTGACGAGGTGATTGGGCAACAGCTTGCTCTTGGAAATAAGTTGCCCTAGGGTTGGAGGTAGTGGGATATGATAGAACGTAATGGGCACTTTCATCTCTGTAAGCTTGCTGCGACCGAAGAGAAAACAACTGTCAAGCACATGTCAGCCTTGGATTCGCCAGAATGGTAGCGGGATATGGCTGTCCAATCGTTGAGCGTTCGTGGTGGCCAGTTGGGCAGCAGACACTAAGGCGGAAAATTCGTAACGCACTCAAATAAGCTTAAGGTAGCCTTGAACGTGAAGGAAACTGCAACACTACAAATTGGCATTCCGTGTGTAAAGTATCATCTAGTAACAGTCACAACTAGAAGCAATGACAAAGCCGGCAGTAGAAAAATTGAGGAGTTGGTGATTCGAAATGTACTGAGCCTTTGCTGACGCGGTAGCCCAAACAGGAAATAAGTATTTCATTGCTTCGCTTCGGGTCTCTGATATTGTGTAATCAATCGTTGCTGCTACATTTCCTGAAGCTTAATAACGATGATAGCATGTAATTGAGTTAAGATCGTAGCCACTGGAGCGTCATCATTAGAGAGCGGTAAACGAGATAGATAGTCTTGCTAGCAACTATTACTACATTTGAAAACATTAGAAAAAAATCACATCTCCATATCTTATTTCCTTGTGGCGTTGTTAGAGTAATACATCCACCTGAAATAGCAAAGTGACCCGGTCGATATTCTACTGGAATCCACAACCATTCTTCATCATGACGGGTTATCCAAGTGCGGTCCTCAGAAATGTTGATAATGCACTGAACAATTTGTTGAGGTGTTGCTGTTCCTTCAGAATGTGGCAAACCAAAGACGTCGCTAGGAAGGTAATGGTCACAGGTGCTGAGAATCTGCAAGCATGTACCGCTCTTGGTGTCCCAGATGTTGACGGTCTTGTTGATAGACAATGATGCCAACCGCGTCAAGTCGTCAGAGAAGACCATCTCATAGACTGGGGAAACCTGTTTCTTAAGAGTTTGCAGGCATGTACCGTTACTAATGTTCCAAATCTTGATAGTGTTGTCTTCTGATGCTGACGCTAGCCGCGCCAAGTCGTGTGAAACAACTAGTTGTTGAATAGAGCCGCGATGGCCTTCGAGTGTTTGTAGACACGCAAGACTGTCGATATCCCTAATTTTGATAGTACCATCGCTTGATCCAAAAATCGTCCTTGTGGAGTCATAAGACCTGGCCATCGGACCCTGAGCGAAGCCTCCCCTCAACATGCCCACGTCTGACCCCGCGCAGTAACACCTTGTGGTATCCAGGATTTTCTGCATCGAGTCCTGTAAAAACGCCACAGAGCTCACGTTGTTATGCGTCCGCAGGAACGCGCTACTGCTAACATCCCAGATTTTGATAGTTTTGTCCAATGACGCCGATACCAGCTGCGTTGAGTCATGTGAGAAAGCTACTAGGGTGACTGACTTTCTATGGCCTTCATAACTCTGTACACATAGACCGTCACTGGTGTCCCAGACCTTTATAGCTCTATCGTATGACGCTGACACTAGCCGCGTGGAGTCATGCGAAAAGGACACTGAGGAAACGCGATTGTTATGGCCTTCAAGCGTATGTAGACATGCACCGCTACTAATATTCTAGATCTTGACAGTACCATTGAATGACCCTGATGCCAACCAAGCACAGTTTTGTGAAAAAGCCATTGGGGCATTAAGATGATCATGACTTTCGAGCGTCTTCAGGCACGCACCGCTACTAACGTCCCAGATCGTGATCGTCCGGTCGTGTGATTTTGACGCTAGCCGCATCAAGTCGTGCGAGAAGGCTGTGAGCTTATGGTCCTTATTATGGTGGATTTTAGACATGTGCAGGCACACACAGCTGCTGGGGTCCCAAATCTGAACAGTCCCGTCAGGTGACGATAACGCTAGCTTCATAGAGTCGTGTGAAAAGGTTATGTAGCTAACAAGCTCATAGGGCAGAAATGTGCGTGAACACACATTGCTACTGATATCCCAGATTTGAATGGTGTTATCCTTTAACACTGACGCCAGCCGTGAGAGGTCATGCGAGAAAGCCACTACGTTGGTGTAGGTCTCGAATGTCTGCAGACACTCGCCGCTTTTGACGTCCCAGATCTTAGCTATCCCAATGTCCGACAGTGATGCGAGCCGTGTCGAATCGTGCGAAAAGACCACTAATTTGATGTCGCGCTTATGACCCTCAAGCGTCTGTAGACATGCACTCCAATTATCATCTACCTGAGGCGGACTCTTTATCCATTGTGTCAGCTGATCCGCAAATTGCCTCTTCACTATACTGTTCGCTGGTGCAAACATAAGAGCACTGCTATACACCTGCAGTGGAGCTAGCACAATCGGTAACCGGTTGTACAACGCAAACCGCTTCATGTCATGGACAAATGCGTGAAGATGAGGGCAGTCGTTGATCTGCATGTTGTTAGCAATAGGCTCAGAATTTTATAGAAGGTACTTGCTAGGGCAATTGACTCAAGGGAGCCAATGGCGTAGATGCCTTCGGAGACCTTGCCCATCCAGCTCAGTGCCTCAAGCCAGTGGAGGTAGTGCTTTTTGAGGAATTCGTGCACTTTGTCGTTGTCACGAAGTAGGATACTACTCTTTGCAAGGTGATCGGCCCAGTAGAGGCATGCATACTGCATCTCAGGAGGAATGCAGTGCTCCAGTTGCTTCCGCCCCATGTCAGCTGCACGCGCACCAAAAATGGCCTACCCCACAGAGGTCTTGCTTAAGCAAGCTCGACAAAAGTAGGATGCATTTTTCTGTTAGTGCTGTATGCGCCTGCCTTTCGTCCACCCAAAGATTTTTATCCCTCCATCGGTCTTTGTTGAGAAGGAAATCGCGGAAAGACGGATGGTGAAGACGGACGTGGTTAGCCGGATGTTGTGGAACGTCTAGGATGGAGTGCAGTTCACTCAATGTTCCATCAACTTCCGCTGTAGAAAGAAGCAGTAGTTGGGCTAGCGAAATTGTAGAAAGTGGCGAATATAGAAGCACGATTGCTCCTAAAATCTCTTTCATCAACGTATACCACTTCTTCCTTTCGTAATTTGTATATCTGCGAATAGGGCGCTTGAGGACTGTAAGATACATACTGTCCAATTGATTTTCAGGGAGATTTTCGAACTGATCACCTGTGCCGGAATCCTCACTGGATGTGCTGTCCTCTGATGGATTGTCCGTAACAGTGTTGTCTTTGAGAACGATGCGCAGTCGGTCTTTGGCAAACTGTCCGCCTTCTTGAATAAAGCGAAAGGCAGTTGCAGCCCAGATAAACAGACCGCATGCACGCTGCACCAATTGTTTGATAGTCTCTGCGCCTGGCCAATCATCTCCGTAGTGACAGTCTTTTGCGATAATACTCAGCCAGTGCTCAAGAAAAATGCCAATGTCATGGTCAACGACCGACGGCGAGAAGCTGTGCAGGACGACGTCCTTGTGCTTTGAGTCTGCCATGTACCCAAACCCGTGCCGGATTGGTACTTCTGGCCTGCTAGTCAGGAACACGCGTAGTCGGACGCCGGTCAATGACGGCCGCACCTCGGCCAGCAGCTGTATGATGATTTGGATATTGTTGTCATTGTCGCACTCGTCAAGGGCATCAACGACTAGGATGTATGATCTATCCTCGCGCAGCTTGGACAGCGGACGAAGGATAAGGTGGTGCCACTGGTCGCGCAAGGATTGTCTGGCGATACCGCTGCGCTCTGCAATAGCATCGCGTATATGATAACGAGAAGCTGGAATGTTGTCCGCCAACTGCACCGCCATACTCGTGACAAACATGCCAGCGTGACTGACGTCACCGCCGCCTCGCGAAAAGAAGAAGCTGGCTGCGAGACGCTGGTTCGCGGAGTAGCTATCTGCAACCGTTCGCGCGACTGTCGACTTGCCTGTGCCTGCTAGGCCGCTGAGCCAGAAGATGCATCGCTCGTCCTGCCCGTCCGCCCAGCTGTGTATCTCTTGTAGCAGGTCGACGCGCGTGTCAGCGAGACATGCGGGCTCGTGCTGCTTGGCGAACGAGTTGAAGGGCGCATCTTCGGCGCGTGGGAGACGATCGAGTGTGTTCTCATGTCCTGTTCGACATGTCTGCTTAGCGCTTGACAGCCCTCAGGCAATCCCGGCGGCATAAATAGTACGTACTACCAATGTGGACATCGCCGTTGATGTTGTTAGCCTGGACGCTAGATACCGCATCCCCGAATTGTATATTCGACGTTGTGGAGGTCATGGCATCGCCATGGAAAAGCATGCATCATGAGTGGTGTGGTAGAGTCTGCAGTCATGGTCTGCAGCGCAGCACCTCCTCGACTTCAGCCTGGCGGCCATGTGGTCCGCAGCCTGTAGCGCCTGGTTGCTCATCCGTTTATGCCACAAGCCTCGCCACGGCCGTCCCAGCATCAGTTGCATCGCAACTCTCAGCTAACAGTACATAGAAGTCCCTGTAACATTCATCCTTTCTATCGCCAAGTCGCTACTAGAACACAACACCTCGACATCACCCAATATGTATACTGCCGTATATGTCTCTAGCCTATATGCCACGTTCGTTATTGCCAAACGTCGTATTCGTTATGCTCCCCGGTTGCTGAGATGGAGACGACTCTACAGACGGCGCCTTACTGGCAGTTTCTACCGCAGGAATCTCAGGCAAGAGCCCTTTAGCACATGCTGCCGCCGTGGCTGCTGCGTAGTTCTGCCAACTCTTATTCTTATGCGAATCTGCGTAGTCGCAAATACGACGAACAACAACACACGGGTACTCTTCCATAACTCCAGCTGCTTCCATCTCAAAGCAAATGACATCGTGCTTTCGTTGAACTCGGTTGCGCTCGACAGCCGATATTTGCAGCTGGTTGCTTGATGCGACATTGCCAAAGTGAACAAAGGGCCTATCGACAAGTCGAGTAGCTCCATCGCCTCGATCAGATCGCGACCAAATGTAATCCATATCGCAGCACTCTCGACAGTCGTTGAGTCCCGTGCCCTTGTGCTCATAAGTGTCTTCGAAGAGCCTATCGCGACCAGGGCCTGGGTCGTCGTACTGGCGTTTTTGTTCCTCGGGTAGCTTCGCGCGCATTTGCTGTAATACTTCTGCGATGTTTATCTTAGACCAGCCATCTGCGCGAAAATTATTGACGGCGGCCATCAGATCACCTGGAATGCCGTTTGTGTGCCCTCGAAATTTCAGCTGCCCTTGACCCTCCCACACGCCCTTGTCGTATTGCAATACCCCACCGTGCTTCCCTCGAGGATAGCTAACCACCACGTCGCCGAGTACAATCTCTGACGCTGCCCCAGGTGGCCCATAGCGGGGCACCCCGCCAGCAATGCCGACAAGGAGAAAATACTTGATATTGGAGAAACCAGTGCGCATCTTTTCAGCAAGAATCGCCGCACCAGTCAGCCCCGTTCTTCGCTGCACCCCAATGACAACATTGTGTTTTCTAATTCAGCCGCCCAAGTAGTATACGTTCTGGTACTGGACCTCCTCTTGTGGATACTCTTCGTCCAGCACTAGCCTTGCAGCCTCCTTCTCCAAAGGGAGAGGGCAAATCCATCCAATGGTGAATTGGTGATTCTTCGCCATTGTCATATGCAGGTTTTTATCGACGATGATTACCTGGGATGAAAAGCGACGTACATTGGCGAGTTGGAGAGGCAGTGAGTAGCGGAAGTAGCGCGCCAACTAGAGCAATGACGGTTAAAAGCAGTCGAACAGGAATTCCGGCAGCAACACTCGAGTATACTTCAGCCTTGCCATCATCGCCCACAGTCTTCTTGTATCAAAACTCTCTAATCATTAAATAGGCTAGCAAAAATACTTCAATTCTTACTGGAATGGCTATCGAAATAGAAACCTCAGCATGACTTGGCAGATTGTAATCCCAAAACGGGTCCATGTGAAATTGATACCCGTCTCAGTACTCACTAAACTAGTGGATGCTAGTTTTGATTGATTGAAAATTTGGTATTAATCCATTTTAATACCGTTCCCATAATAGATGCTGCGCTCCCAGATGTGATGAGCATTTTGATCCGCCCGACGATGAATCGATATACTCAATCAAAGACTTCACGTCTGAACTTCTGGGTCCAATTCTTCGAGTGCCACGTCTACGGAGACTATTCACCATTCTCGCAAGCGTATCAGTGTATGAGAAGGTCTGTCGTTACAAAGACGAGGTCTCAATAGTACCTAGAGTCTCCCGTGCTTCCAAACTTAGAATCCCAGTGCCAAATCATTCCTTACTCGGTCGCAGAAATGTCCGTGGATCTGGTGTTCTTTTCCCTTAAAAGCACAGCCTTCGGCTCCCCACGCAAAGATAACGTTTTGGCATTCAGAATATGGTATCTCTTGTATGCTGCTTTTCATAGAACATCGAAATAGAGTCTCGCTGTAAAGGATGCTTAGAAAGATACGTTGCTCCTAGAAGGGATGCCATAATGCACTATTCTCGTAAACGAAAGACATAATCTTTGAGCAATATTTGCACAATATTTTTCAGGCAGGGTGAGTGTGGGTAGGGAAAAACGAATATTCTACCTCGGCTTTGCATTAAGTACACCACTGGCTAAAGCATCTTGGTACGCTGTCTGGCTCAACCTTAACTGTGGAAATGGCGTAACAGAGCCCGGCCCCTCCATATCACAACAGTTTCTCATACTCCCGCCACCACTACTAACTACATAAAGGATACAGCTCTGCCTCGGTCTGTGCTGACTCTACTTCCAAAAAGGACGAATGCACATGCACCTGCTGTGACGGACTCGTATACCACGAACCCCGCCCCTCTCGTAAGCCACAAGCGATTAAGGACGACCCATGCACCGACGGCGACCTAACAAGTTGGACGTATCTTACGTTATATCGCAAACCCAATACGTATCAGGATTCCAAAGCCGCCTGAGAAAATCTCGACATCAAAGAAGACGACATCATGGTGAATTCCAACAATTTGGACAGATGAGAGCACATGGAGTTCTTCGTGGATCGAATGAATATTGGGGAAACACACGGATCGGGTAAACTTGACAATGGACCACGTGGTGATGTTGAGTCTTGTTTGCACAATAATGGTGGTCAGCATGGATATTTCACTATCCCTAAAGGTACGACACTTCTCTACTCTTTATGAGCCTTGGATTTTCCAAGGAGGCTTTTCGTATACGGCGATAAAAATATTACTGGATGAAACTGATATATGGGTTTTTAGGCAACCACACTATTGGGCTTCAGTCGACTAAAGTTACAAATGCTTGCAAGGGCTGGTCATACGGTTACGGATACCACAAGATTTACAAGAAATGCTAATAACATGCTATGCTTCTACCCACCTATCCCAGTGGATGGAAGCGCTATATCACGAATAGTATGTATTAAACACCAGAAGATTATATTTAATATACTGCTAGTGAATATCCACCTGGGTACTCGTATCTGTATTTAAATTGGTTGGAGAGATATGCTCCCCCATTAATCTGAGCGTGGAGTCCAAGTGCGGCTCAGATGAGCGTAATCCACAACGAGATACAATCGAGCAGCTCGTCATAATCAAGTATGCATCACCTGCTATGGCTCTGTACAGCTGTCACTTGGGGTATAGCCCGCATTCGTTACACAATTGTTGTACAATACACCACATAACTCCATATCATTATCCCATTGAATAGGCTCCTTAGATGGAATTAGCAACAATATGAAAAGCTAGCAAATAGACACTTACTGCATAAGTAGGATCGCTCAAAGCAGTGTTAACAGCTTTAGCGCACTTGACCATGCTTTCATTACAGCCACTAAGTGCCTGTGGATTTTGACGACGAATAATTACAGGCGCATCAATTCCGGGTGGAAGGTTGTTGTCGGCTTCTCGGAGCTGCCGCAGCCATGTACGGTAACAATGAGTACTGCAGGCCTCTCGTGCATGCGTATTATTATTATTCCATTATAGTCCTGTATCAGCCGTTGGCTATGTAGGACTTTGGCCAAAGGCCGTTCTATCTAACTAGTTACAATTTGGTACGTTGTGCTGTATTGCGTGACTATGGTGCTTCGGCCTGTATCTAGCTAAGCTATTAC
>NW_006911547.1:0-22678 GCF_000523455.1 Bipolaris oryzae ATCC 44560 | reverse complement strand
TATCTTAGCGAGATACTATATTACGTGATCTTTACGTAGACGTCTATAGGCCTTTAGCCATCTCGTTATTTGTTAAGGAGAGAATCCTTCTTGTTACTTGTAACATGAACTGTTGCACGCACTGACCACCTACAGTAGTAAGCTGTAACCAATAGCCAGACCTGTTGAGCTTGGCGCTGTCAATCAGCTTCACGCGTAGCCTAGAGCAAATCCAGAGCTTTCGACTCCCAAAGACTCATGGATCTACTTGAATCCTAATCGTAGCCTTATTCTGGGTTAGCGGAATGGCATGTGCCAAGCATCTTCCTTCATTGCTGCTATGTCTCTTCAGTGTAGTCACAAACCCTTTGACCTACATCTTCAATTTCTGCTGTGACAAGGGGGAGGAGAAGCGGCGGGAGAATGGCAAGGAGATGTAGATAAGTGCGTGTGAAGGCGCTGAGGTCGTCGGCATTGTGGTAGGGCGTGCTGTCTGAGGCGAGAGCGAGAGCGAGAAGCTTTTCCCAGTCGTACGAATTGTGGTAACGCCAGAGGATGCCGCTGACGCAGATAATTATGAAGCCTGGTGGGACGGGCTGAAGCAGTGCCTTTTGCAGTGCTTTATTATGCCGTTTTGTAATTTGGACCGTGTCTGCTTTCCCTCACAATATGTATCAAGCCTGCCCGAGCAGTGACATCTTCCCACACCTTCGTCATCCCAGCTGGTACTTTCGTAGGAGGACTAACAAGGTGGGGTCATCTAAGCGCCACAGCAGTGCGTTCTTGAGCATGTCCTGTACAGCAAAGACGGCGCGGCCGGCGTGTGGAGTGGGCCGTATTTCGAAGCGGTAGGATGTCGGTGCGCCTGCTAGGAGAGGTTTATCGCGGTCGGCAGTTGAGGAAACAGAAAATATAGAATGTCGTCTGGAAGTACTCGAGACCGAAGATGGCGAAGTCAGAGCCGAATTTTCGGCACTCATCGTGAGTGAACGGATTACGGGTTGATAGTGAGGGTTCAGGTCACAGCCGATCGTCGCGTGTCATGACAACCGGCCCAGTCTGGGCCTGTAAATCTTTCCAGCATCTGAAGGTGACGTATGCATGTGAGTCGGAAACTCCTCGTGCCCTTGAGATACCGCAGCATACGCCGAACGAGCTTGATGTGTTGTGGTCCAATGTTCACCAGATGACGACTTGCCATGGCTCTCGAGCTCTTAACCAAGAGCAGCGCTGACTGCGAGTCGGAGAAGATGCGAATGCTCGATGCCGGTATGAGGCGGCCATGGCTATCGCTATCGAGCGCTATGTACGACGGACTCCATGACCAATCGGCTGCTTCATTGATGGCAAGTAGCTCTGTGAGATGTGCATCCGCTTGCTCGGAGTTTGCTACCGTCTTCGAGACGTGCACTCGTGGCAGTCTGGCATATACCCCGATACCTGCCTGCCCTGCCGTTGCGCACCGATGCGTCCACGTATAAGTTCATCCGCCCCGGCTGGCAGTCCTCGGCCATGGCTTGCGCCTGCTTTTCGTCTTCACAGATCACCGCCTCAGGCCGCGCTGCCCACGGCGCGCATGCGTATGGCTTGACTTCCAGCACCGTGTCTATTCGCACCTACGTACACGTCTCCGCCACTCGCATAAGCGGTGACTCATGTTTTGTGCACAGCCGTTGTCACTTGAGCATCCAGTGTGGGTACGACTGCCCTAGCAAGTACTGCTTTGTATATATTCAAGATGATATATATTCCAGAGGTGGCAGCGTGTCCACCTACATGGAGCCTCTGCCTTACATAGCTGCTTCGATCCATGTCCGCCTCTTGTGGGGTACAGCAGCAGCGGTTGCGGATAAGGCGACGTCCAAAGCAGAAGTTCGGCAGAGGGCTGGAACGTCAGGCCATGTATGATGCCGAATAGCAACGATTCTCTCCTTCTCTTTCCACAATGCTGGGCAATTTCGATCCGATGCCCGGTGTTCGCGCTGGCAGTTTACACGGCGTAGGTTAGTTGTCTCACATTGAAGATGGCCCTTTTGTCCACACATGTCACATGTCTCGGGTCGGTGGCCAAACCTCCTACTTACACGGGAAACAAGCGACTGGTGTGCGTCGCTCTTCGAACGGCGATACGATAGTCCCGCTTCCACCAAACGTTATGCTGTCCTACTTCAACAGTCTTCATGCATCTTTTTTGGTTGCCATCTTAATGACTACCGATGCATGCTGCCCGCCTGGCCTTGGTCATCCGAGCCATCTCATCGTCCACAGCTTCTACCCCGCTCTCCGCTCCAAAACGCTCCATGATCGACTTGCTTACTTTGCCGCTCTCAGCGTCCACTGCAAGCGAAGCCTCGACCCAGTCTCCGTTGACTGGGTACCACTTGGGTCCAACGAGTCTCCCACCTGGGATGTGCGGCTCCAGCCATTCAACCTCTTGATGTTGTTGATGCCCAGCTGAATGGCTTGTTTGGCAGCTTCCGTGTCAGTGACTTTCTTTGCCGCTGCTTCTCCCCACGCAGCTAACATCGATCACGAGTTGCCGGCTGTACCCCTTGTCTTTATTCCCGTCGCTCATTGTTCGCCAACGCGTCGTTTGAAAGCCGGTCGTGACTCCGCTGGCCATGCCTCCACTGGCCATAATCGAGGCCTATGTCTGTGTTGATGGAGGCGTTATTAAAACATTGTTAAGCTGCGCTCGGAGGGAGCCGATCGTTGCTCAGAGCTCGGCATTCTAATCGTTGAGGTATTGCTATTCCTCTTTGATTGCTGCGGTGCCGTTTCTCATACTCTCAATTATGCTACTTCGCTGTACTATTGTTTCTTTCAGACTTGCGATAAGTTCAACCACTTCTCCTTGTCCGGTTCTCTTACCCACCCATCCAGGCGAGACGGATTCCCACGCGGTGGAGAATGGTGGTAGCTCACTCTGCCACGCTTGCGATGTTGTCGATGGTGGTTTGTCCTGAGTCAGGCATGTTGTCTACAGCCGTCTCGGCTGACCGTGCCGTCTGCTTTTGTTAGTACCACTATTTAGCCCTAGTATCCTAGTCGCTTTGTACCCGCGTACAGCATTATATCAAGCAAACTACACCACTTACTCAAATTGAGCAGGATGCAGGTACTCTGTCTTGTAGCAAAGAGAAGCCTCCATCATGTCACTAACCAACTTACCTCGCGAGCTTCTCTACGCTATAGCCGAACACCTACACGCAGAGAGCGATCTCAACGCATTTGCGCGAGCCAATCGTCTCCTCTACCACCTTACCAACCCATACCTCTACGACCACAATATACGACATTCCAACAGCACTGCGCTACTGTGGGCAGCTGAGCATGGGAAAGAACGCACCTTGTGCAAGCTGCTAGAAAAAAGAGCGTGGGTAGACCCTTCGACGAGGCGATTGGGGGAAGCCCTTGTATTAGCAGCCGCGGCAGGTCACAAAAGCATCGTCGATCGTCTCTTCAACGAAGGAGCCGATGTCAACTTTTACATGGCCAAGGGTGCATACGCCAACGCGCTACAAGCCGCCTGTTCGGAAGGACACCAGCAAGTAGTCAAGATGCTGCTTGACAGAGGCGCTGACGTTAACGTGCCAGGCGGACGCGATGGCACTGCCCTACAGGCAGCTTCTTCAGAAGCGCATGTGCAAATAGTTGAGATGCTGCTTGAACAAGGCGCTTATGTTAATTCGCAAGGCGGATTCTATGGCAACGCGCTGCAGGCAGCTTCTGCAGCAGGGGGGCAAAAGCAGGTGGTTAAGATACTGCTAGACGAAGGTGCCGAGATCAACGCGCAGGGAGGTCCTTACGGCAACGGGCTGCAAGCAGCTTCTACAGAGGGGCGTATAAAGATAGTTGAGATGCTGCTTGAAGGCGCGAACGTTAATGCGCAAGGCGGTATGTATGGCAACGCACTGTATGCAGCATCAGAAAGGGGCCATGAGCAAATAGTCAAGATGCTACTTGATAAAGGCGCCAACGTCAACGCACAGGGCGGAGAGTGCGGCAACGCACTGCGGGTTGCTTCAGCTAGGGGACTCGAACAGATAGCCCAGATGCTGTTAGATGCGGGTGCCGAGATGAACACGCAAGGAGGTTGTCTGGTCGTAGGCACGTCACCTTCTTCTCAGCCCTGAGCGCAGATCGGATCTGCCCCGACATCCAGACATATCTGGACATACTTGGGGCGACCTACCATATTCATGAAACTATATCGAATCATAACGATCCACATTGACAGTCCTGTCAATAATATAGTCGAGATTGGGAAAGAGCGTCTGATGAGATAAGTTGTCGAAGCACCGTGATTTTTCTCTTTCTGGTCAACGTTTGGCAAAGGGAGTCATTGGCTATGTGATCGTATCGTGATATTATTTTGCTCCCGCATTACCGAAGATATCACTTGCTCGCCACTATTTCTTGCACTTCTAGCTCTTCGGCATCTTTCCACAGCCCTTGATTCCGGTAGGTTGACGCTTTTTGTTTCATACGGTTGCAGTCGCGCTTCCTGGTCGGTGTCGAGGGCAACGAAGGGAGAAGCGAGAAAGGTTTTTTACTGGCCTTGTATGCGTTGCCACGTCACTTGAGAAGGACGAGCAGACTAAGGTTGTGGCTTCAGAGCATCACCTAGCAAGGAGAGAGGCAGTTGCGCAAGCATCAGCGGAGCTGCACTGAGAGTCAAGAGGAGAGACTTGTAGAACTAACGCTTTTTGTATATTAGAAGCATGTGAGATGGAAGGCCTGGGGATGGTAAGTTAGCTTTCCATTTAAGGCCTCCCTTCATCCTCCGATGCTAAGTGTATTTTTGCTATAAATTCGCGCTGCAAATCCATGCTGTCAATATTAACACGAACTGATAGCCTCCCCAAAAGCTGGTTTTCCATACAATGTGAACTTCTCCCTTTTGCTCCGTATCTGCATATCTGATTGCCATCGTAACATGTTTTATGGAAATGGTAGTATTCGTTCACAACGCTTTCCAAGAACTCATCCACAACAATATGAGTAATGTCTAACCAGGCTTTCCAATTGTGCACCTCCGAAACCACAGTGAATTAATCTCCACTCGTAGCATTCTTGAATCAAGGGCCTGCATATCATCCGCTCCTTCTCGAATTAAGGGTCAAGGTCCCATCATCCAAGCTCCTCCACCTGTTGTACACATCATCGATATTATAGCACTGTTCAAAGCAGAAGCCTTGTGGCAAAACGGCTTTGAAGTGTATTTGAATCGAGTGCTCATACCCCTGTGGTGGTGGCCTGCCGCATGCAGGGATGCGGGGAACGGCTGATTCAATATACATGGTCCTTTGCGGGGGTATCATCTCACGAAGGCCGGCCCTGTGAAGCTCCTCTGCACAGAAAACCCGAAGAGATACCCTATCGTGCTGTTGTTCGAGATACATGGCGCATCTACGGCGCTCCTGATCGTACATATTCAAGACCGCAGCAAAGTCCCTGTGTGTCTTTGGCACTGACGTATCTTGTCTTACCATATACCTCACACACATGTGACGTTGTCAGAGATATCGATATCGTATTGTGCCCAAAGTGTTCTTGTGCATCGAAGCCGTACCTATCACCGGCTCCGCATCCTGGTTTGGCTCCTCCGCATCAACATAATGGATCTTAAACTGCTTAGAAAACGACGGTCACATACCAAATCGTGTAACGGATGTCTGCAGTGTAAGCGCAGGAAGATCAAGGCGCGTTCAGCTTGAAGATAGATTTGGAACCAGGTTGTCTGATGGATGGCACAGTGCGATGAGGAAAAGAGTGGCTGTGGGTACTACATGCGGAGAGGTGCGCGCTACGTATCTCCACGTTTCTCGAAAGCACCCATGCCTGCTACTCTATCCCTCCAAGTTACGCCTCATCCGCCGACTACTAGCGCATGTTCACCTGGGCTGTCAGATTGCAGTACTTTACACACATTCGCCACGATATCGCCTCAAACCTCTAACGATGGTAGAGATCCGGATTCCTTCACCATGGACGATCTCATTCTGCTCCATGACCAGTCTCTCGTCACCGGTCTTACAATGGTCAATACCCCAGGTGTTGATTATATCTGGCAAATCGTCATGGTACACATTGGAGCTCAACATCCATACGTTATGCATGATATATTCAGCCTCAACAGCGCTACATCTAGCGTACCTCGACCAAACAAAGAAACATAACCTGATCGCAACAGCTGCCCAACATCATAACAGAGCCCTTCGCGACTTCCAAGCCAAACTTCGCAAAATAAATAAAGAGAACAGTGACGCTTCCTTTGCGAGCGCCTCCATAAATATTTGATACGTTTTCATCACTTTCGGAAATATGTATCATGGCGATGCAAACTAGTCCTAAGCCGATCATCGCTCGCGTATCCTCGGTGAGGACTGGATCCCATTGATACGAGGCGTAAGTGGATTGCTACAGCAGATTCGCAAAGACGTTAGCGTCTGCCCGCTAAATTCATTACTAAGGATCTGAAACTGGAATGAGCTTGACCCGGATGCCGTCAGTGTACCCTACAACGCGGAGCTGCAATCTCTCGAGTCGATATGGGCGAACAGCCCTGCCGCACACATGTATAGCGAGTTTTTGTACCTGCTGCGCAAGTACTAGGCTTGTACTACTCTGTTTCAAAATATTTCTGAGCATGTCTTTCCAGAAGTTGCTTCACATCCTCATTGGGGATACCACAGTAATTGGAGTGGTCCGTTTATTTGGCTTAGTCTCGCGCCAGATGATTTTTCCTTGCGCTTGCAGCAGCGTCACCTAGCTGCGCTGATTTTGTTTGCTCAATTTGAAGGGCTGTCTGTTCGGCTCGAGAGATATTAGTGGATGGAAGGCTGAGGGGGAAATATCGTGACAGCTGTGAAGGATACTTCAGGAAGTTATTGGGACGCCTGGATCGAGTTGCCAAGGAGACTTGTGGCAAGAACAGGAGATGAACTCTCCGGGAAGCTCGGCGAACCTAAAATAGCCTGATAAGCTAGCCTTATGCAGCCTAGCTAACTATGGGTCCAAACACGGATCTGCCACGTGAAAATTGTGAAACAAGGGGAATGCGTGTTAGGGATGCGTATTCCGTATTCGTATGCGTATTGCGGGTACGTATTTGGCGTACCCACAATTGGTGCTATGTGACTTGGATTGATCATGAAGTGATATTACTTTCCCTTCCGTGCGCAAATTTTGATCAGGCTAATGCGTTGAAAGCCAGGTTGAGTAACGGCCTTAAGAATCATATTACCGCCAAGAACTCATAGCAAAAGCATGAGGACCTGTCTTTCTACCCTGCAACATCATCATGCATCATTTGGACCCAACGTCCAAAAAGGACGAGGAGGCCGACCTCGGACTTGCAGGCAAAAATCTTCGAACTTCAGCCACCGCAAAGGCTTTTCTCATTCTGCACCATTTGTTTGGGTGGCCCATTCTCACATTGAAGACCACTACCGTATCGACTTCACTTTTGGTACGCAAGACGCTGGTACATTGGACAGTTTTCTGTATGAAAGGACTCAGAAGAATAGTTCATCGCCCAACACTAATACCCAATACTCCGTTGATGATCACAAGAGGACCTAAGTTCCTCCACTCAATATCATGATACACATCGTTAAAATTCGAGGTATGTTCACTGCCCTGAACTCTCTGTGTTGTACCCAAAAGCTTGTGAGCCTGTACACGGGTTATTCAGCTCTTCAATGCCTTCGAAGCCTTGGGTACTGAACTCAAGCCTTACTGTCACAGGATACGCATTGCGACTCATGACGTCGTCAAGAATTTTGTACGCGAGTCAGATCTCAAATCTTTCCTATCAATGCTGATCCGTATGAGAATGTGCTGTTCACTGGGGACTGTTCTCATGGTAATGCTAAGGCCGAGTTCAAAATCCATACAAGCTAACAACGTGTCCAATATTGTTATTCAAGCGCGTCTCTGGAGTGCGCATCATGGCGGTGCAGGAATAATGGCCTGCGGACTTCTGAACGCGTGTCCAACTTCCATTATCCAATTTCTTGAAGAGTGAGTAAATCTCTTTGAAAATGAAGCTAATCTCTGCTGACACTCGTTTCCAGTCAGCCGTTTTGGGACGACGTGGTAGCCGCTGCAGACACTGGGCCTCGCCCAGTTCCTCATGCATCTCTCACCGAGAAAAGCTTCACAGTTATCATTGAAACTTTGCTCGATCCAAATATAGAGCGCTCAGCAAAGGATATCGCAGCAATATGCGATGCGGGAAGGTTGTGAGATGTACTGTAGGATCATTTCACACCAATCAACCCCAGGCAAATGTCGCATGCAGCCTGTTTCCGACCGAAAGCAGGGTATAGATGTACGATGCAAAGACACTCAAGGGACAATGGAAGATAGCTACCAAGGGCCTTAGATTATTCTCTAAAGCAGTCACGGTCTTAAGTAAGCACAAACTGTTAGACTTGACCAAGCTCAACTTGTAAGACATCCCCTTTATCTCTACTTCACAACATCTTGTTCAACGATAATAATTTCTCTCAGTGAACCAACCTTAAAAATAATACGAAAACACCTCAACCTCTCCTATTTTGAAACGGAACGTTGAAATCCCCTGACAGCAACCTCTTCCTCCGTCCTTGCTAGCGTCGTCCGCTTCGGCCACGGCTTTGGCACCCTCGCCTCGGCTCCTGTCAAAGGGTATAAGTACTACAGTGTATGACGAAAAGGTCCGGAAGAAGAGACTGATCTCAGATTAAAAGACTGGGAGCAAACAGGCCAGTAAGAATTTTGCAAAATGGTTTTGCGGATCCGATATATTGTTTGTTCAAACAGCCGGCCGTGGGTTTAACAAAAGACGGTGGCCTAGGGCTAGTAGCTGGATTAAAAAAAGCAGTGATAGGCTCAGTAGTGAAGCTAGGGAGTAGTAAGCGATCTTTCTTATGTGTTCACATGACATCCACTAGGAAATTTCTTACTTTTTGCACTATATTGCTAACACTCGAGGCTTTTAGCTATATTTGGTCTCTTTGCCTATCCTGACCTTGCTATCTACTAATCTCTCATTGGCGCATTAACTTCAGCAACATAAGCAGCTATCTTAAAAGCTCAAGTAGCACATGACGCCTTTTGAATGATGCGCATCAGCCAAATGTAGCGGAGGAAGCAGAGGTTTTAAGAAAATTCAGTGAGTTGAAGTGATTGAGAGGTGAGAAGTTACGGGAGACTAAGATCTATCTCAATATCCATTTGGTTATGGTTGCTTGCTGTCTACTTCATGCGGAAGCCCAATGCGGTAGCTATTGCAAACAATTGCTCCCAATCGCAGGGTTCTATTTCAAAGGTAGAATCTTGTACATGCCCCTCAACCACGTCTTATGAACCAATATCTCTCACTATGTGTCAGGATACCACCTTATCCAGACCCTCGGTGTCACGCCACAGCTACTATGCAAAACGAGATCAGATAGGTTTTGATTCAATCTATTACACCTTTAGTACGTTTCATGCTAGAGGAGAAAACAGGATATTACGCCTCATGTTCATCGTTCTGTAAGCTGCAGCAATGAAGATCAACAGATTCCGCTTTGGAGGTTAGTTCAATATGAAACATATGCATGCAAGTGCTTTCTCTCTGGGTTGTACACTTTTTAGACTCTACTAATCTCTTCGAATATGCGATTATTCGTGCAGTGCAGCCGAATATGATGCAGATATACGTAACAAGGTGAGTGGGAGTGATGAACTAGAGCAATGACTGCACGATGTACGAGCCTAACTTTCGAAGGTCTTTTGTAGATAGGATGCACCTACCGAGCCTGACTGCTTCCATTTTTCGGTAAATTGCGCCAAAGCTCTGTTCAATCCGAATGGCTATTGGTATATTGGATGGTACACCCGTAAGCCATTCATGACCGGGAAAATGATTCATTCTGTCTGATTTGCGCAGACCTGAAATGAGTGGATAGAATTGTGGCGTTTCGCAAAGCGGGCCCTCAAGGTGGCTTGACATGCTCCTATCTTTCCCAAGGTATAAAAGAGAGGCGCAGTTCCCTCATAATGAAACGATGTACTCCTGACAAGGTTCATATTGGGGCTTGGACATACGCAATACGCTCAAATTGTGGGTCCGAGGAGCCAGAGTAATGATCAAATCCCTAGATAACCGAATACGCATTACTACCCGAATACGCCTTCCTGCCCATTTGTTGGACCAAAATCGGTCTTCGCTCAGGCCCAGGTCTCCATACACAATCACAATCACAACATGGGATGTGTCATGGCTCGTATAGCGTAATGCTTTCCAATCCCAATTTCCACATCAAACCATCCAAGCCGAGCGTGTCTAGCCGCGTTACGGGTCTGTGCCTTCGGAGATGCCTGATCTCAAAACACACTGTGGAGGCTGAGTCCTTGGTAAATCCAAGCAAGCTGGATTGTGATCGCATTATATCTACCTGGACAGACAGTACACAGTAACCAACAAGACGCTTCACCTAATTCCCTCAAGGTCCTACACCTCTTCATTCTACAACCCATCGTTCCTACCGCTTTTCAACCATCTCAAGCCGCTCAACTTTCCCTGCTTCTTCTCCGCTCAGAACACCGAAGAAGGTCTGTCAAATAGTGACTGCAAATCAAATGGCTGGGCAAAATGGAATATATCTTTACGAGCCCAGCCTCGCGGGCGCAATCATTGCTGCAGGCGCATTCGGCGTCAGTGCTATCTACCATCTCGTGCAGTTGTTGCGAAAGAAGGCATGGTTTTATAGCGCTCTCACAGTGGGCTCCTTCAGTACGTCAGGGTTGAATAGTTTCTGTTTTTATAATCGTTTGTTAACAAACCTTAGTGATGACTGTTGGCTATGTTTTCCGATATATCTCCGCGAAGTCGCCGGCAGATATAGGCCCTTATATCGGTCAATCGCTCTTCATCATTCTTCCTCCCTCTCTCTACGCGGCAACAATCTACATGATTTATGGCCGTCTTGTCATCTTTGTTAGGGCTCCAGAAGCTTCTATCATAAGACCGACACGTGTGACAAAGATATTTGTCTGTGGCGATGTGCTCGCCTTTCTATTACAAGCTGGCGGTGGTGGCATGATGGCGTCAGAAGGTATGGCTAAGACAGGCCAAACGATCATGCTGATTGGCCTCTTCATTCAACTCTTTTTCTTCGCTTTCTTTCTAATCATCTCGCTTGTTTTCTGGAAGCGGATGCGCAGTTCCCCCGTTTTTTTCACCATTCCACAGCATGGAAAACATTCCTGGGTCGCGTTACTTAAGATGCTACTGTGTGCGGCAGTCATCATTATCTTACGTTGCATATTCCGGGTTATCGAATTCGGTCAAGGGCATGATGGTTATCTTGCTAGTCATGAGGTGTATATGTACGCGTTGGACACAGCGCCAATGTTTGGGGTGCAAGTCATGTTTCATTTTGTGCACGCTGCTGACGTCTTTGGCTCAAGCCTCTCGGAGAGATTAGCGGATAACGAAAGTTGCATTGACTTGTATGCCAGGAGCGCATGACACCAAGATGGAAACAAAGCTGTAGAAAGTACAGAATAGGAATCCATGCATAGGGTTGTGCCAGAACTAGAGTTGTACCGATTATGAAGTATAAAGAATTAGGGTGATGGATAGAAGAGCATACATCAAATTGTTTCTCCTCTATTTCAAAAGCCAGCTGTTTCAACATCATGCAACAAAAATGCTGATGTCGCATTCGTTTCCTCTCTTCAAACCCAGATGATCAAGCTCCCACTTGGTCTTATGTCTCGACTACTCGCCCTAATATAAATCATATACCTTCTTCCTTATAGTACCAAGCTCTGTTCGCAGTATCTCATATACTAAAACCTCTTCTTGTAAGGTCAAAGTAGACAGTCGTGCTCTCGCTTGCCTCCAACGGCACCTTCTCGGATCTGGGTAACTGCTTCGCAGGTGCGCCTGGAGTAACAAGATATAGATGAGCAACTTCAGGTGCAGATGTGAAACCTGTATTAGTGATCTCGGCTTTAACAACGACCAGCGCATCCCAAAGAGACTCGATGCCGCCTTGAACAACTGGCGCAGATGGTGGGAGAGCAGAGGCATCTGCGTCCAAATCAGCGAGAGCGATGTTGAGACCGGCATATTCAAAAGTGGTGTACGTAAGGCCGAAGACAAACTCAAAACGAAGCGTGATGTTGTGGGCATCGAAGTGACGAGAGTCAGTGTAAATGCCTTCCGTCAGATTAGCGGATGTGTAATAGTTCGAGGTACTGTCGGTGCGTATGGGAGAGAGGAGGTCGCCATATTCAGATCCGCTCTTAGCGACAGTGTAAGAGAGATAGCCGAAGGGAGCCTGGTCACCGTACACAATTTAGACGAGTGCGCTGCCTGAATCCTGACCATATAGGTACAACAGTCTGGATGCTGATTAGCTACATTCCAACTTATTATAACGAGTTTAAACATTTGAACCTACGTTAGGGAACTTAGAGGCAACATTGATCACCACATTATCCGACCAAGGGTCAGCAAGCGTGGATATACCCTACCCCTCTGCGGCAAATTCATTGATAAGCCCATTACAAGCGTCAGGACTGGCGTTTGCATAGACAGGGTCCTGTAATTCAAACCCCCAGAATCAAAAGGCATTATCCTCAAGCGCCCTTTTCGAGAAAGCCGCGAAGAGTGGAGAGATGTAAGCAGGCACGGCAGAGGCGCTACCGCCTCCAATGAGAAGCGTGCCAGATTACGCGGCCCAAGGCAGGTCTCCAACGCCGATGAACAAGCCTTGCATTTCTTCATCGGTAACGTTGACATTCTGACATCTCATACTGTATTTCGTGTTAGGAACTTCAGGAATATTTTTGAAAGAGATATGAGCATCGTATCCGTAAAGAGTAGGCATCTTTGGCTTTTCCCAAGGTAGCGTGTGGTTGTAGTTCTTCACCAAAACGACCCCTTCGGTAGCACCCTGAAAGATGTTGCTCCAAGACGGAGGATTTATTGCGCTCAAGACCTGATGTTTCTTAGAAACGTCTGCTGGAAGTTCGGGACCACGTTCAAATTTCGCAAGTTTTATCAAGGGAGCGACGATGCTAGATGTCAAGATTAGCACTGGTCTGGGATTGAACTCGATGCCGTACCGTTTAGCCACATTCAAGGGCAAGAGTTTTATTCCATGTCGCACAAATAGTGATGCTATATGGATAGGCGTTCACAGCAGGAATGTTATGTAGACCATTTGGACTATCATTCACTCAAATGCCAGGAAATTCAAAATGAGGAACTCTGGGCATTTAGCCCGAGCATCCATTTATGGTGGAAGTTTGTCCGGGGACAATGGAAACCTTCTCTTCAACGGTCTTCTAGTCAACGACTGCCGATGCCTGTTGATAAACATCGGCCAAATAATCTAACCCTCTGACCTTCGCTTCGCATAGATTGGCGTCAATCAACTGATCAGTAGAAAAACTTGCAATGATGGAAGAAAGGCCACTAATGGGTTGGGTAGAAGGGAGGACTCTTATTGTAGCTCCAATAGAGTACCTGAGCTTCAATAACTTCCGGCCTTGTAGGAACCTGACCGTCAATAGCCTGCTAGAAGATTTCCAAGATCTTGGTTAGCTTTTCTGCAGGCAAAGACTCGAGATACTGCCTCTTGGCATCGTCGATAGGCAGGCCATCCGGGATCTGCGCATATGGAAGAGAGTAGATAGACAATAGCACGAGCAAGATCCGAGTCGCGGAGATAAACGACATGATGGAAGGCGTGTCGTGATGGATTTGCAATATGGTGCTGCGCGGCTTTTAAACTGCATAGTCATGAACCACACGGTTGAACGCATCTTGAATATACAGTGCTGGTGCACAAGAGTGTGTAATGCAACACTAGCTGTAGGGATGAAATTAGTAAGATAGCTAGCGTCCCTTAGACTAGTACGCGGGGCGTGTAGATTTGGTATTAGTCCAGCGTATGCAGTACGCCCAGCCATGAAGTAACGCATTACAGACCTGTGCGTAGAGCGTATGGATTTGGTTTATCAATGGTGTATCTGGCACGCCCGGCTATAAAGTATCCACGGCCAATTAGAAGCAGTTTGGAAAAGCCGGCGGCTCCTAGATCCGTACGTAAAGCGTGTTTATGTATGGCGTATCTGGTATAGCTGTATGGATCTGGCTGAAGTCTAGCTGAACTGAAGCCGACTAATAGCAAGTACTTCTGCTTAGACTAGTAGATGATTCCTAACATAGTACCAAGTAAAATGGCTATTGAAGAGAAAAAACAATGGCCCAAGAGCAGTTACTGGGATCAGGCACTCAAGGAGCAGGACAGAAACCAAGGGGGCTACTTCTTCGCCAGGCGATCTAAGCCAGAATCTTTGGATATTAATCTGTCCTATAAATGGTAAGTCAACAGTGAAGAGAGCGGTTATGAAGACCCCACTTACCAGTATCGATAAGGGCGTGAGCTTGGTGTGCCAGTAGATGATCCAGGCCTTCTATCCTCTTCACAGCTTCCCCTCAGCATCACTGAGCACATCGTCTACAGCCTTTTTGGCAAATGTTTCAGTGAGCATGCGAGCGTGACAGTCTCCATCTTTAGCTAGAGTCACCATCCCCTTCGCAGCAGGTTTGAAGGGTGATGTATCTGGGAGTTCTGGGGTGGCACCGTTGGTCATGATATTGGAGCCGACGGCTCCGGGGACGAGAGATATGACATGGACGCCCAGAGGGGCCATTTCTAGGCGGATCTTCTCGCTCATTACCTCAAAGGCAGTCTTGGAGGCGCTGTAGAAGCCCATAGAGGGAGTCTGCACGTGAGCAGATATGAAACAGACGTTGATAATGGTTCCGTGGGCGGTCGTGATGAACATGGCGAAGGCCTGGTAGACAGCGGCAACACCAAAGATATTGACCTCGAACATGGAGCGGGCAGCATCAAGCTTGACTTCCATGGATGGAGTGGTATACTGAGAGCCGGAGTTGTTGGTGAGGATATACAAGGAACCACCAGTGGTCTTGTCAACTTGAGCAGCGGCAGCGGCAATGCTCGCTTGCGAGGTCATGTCGAGTTGCAACAGCGTAACACGATCAAGGTTGGTCAGATAGGCCATCTTGTTAAAGCTGCGGGTCGTAGCGAAGACATGCAGGCCACGACGATGGAATTCGAGGGCAAGTGCTGAGCCAATGCCGCAAACACTGCAGCCGGTGATGAGAACCGTCTTGGGCGAGTGCGTCATGATGGCAGATAGGTGAAGTAGAGGGTGAGGGCGAGTGAGATAGCCATACAGACGGAAGGACAGGCAGATATGAGTGCGTCAGATATGGTAGCGGAATGTCTGCACAGTAGTGTCGACCGTGCCACTCGGGACAGTTTGCCCGCTCTCCCAAGGCTTAGGTCGACACTAGTACATTAGGAGATACATGGTGTAGTATTTGCTACTAGATAGAATATATATGGCGAATCGACCGGCTTGTCCACATTCTTTCCTCGCCCCATCAATCGGTGTGTACTTGTTTGGACGCGGCTGGGCAGAACTCAAACCCCGTAAGTAAAGCGGACCGTTGCCAGGATCCGCGTGCGTATGCTTCGTTCCTCCAGCTGCGTGGCTTGCTCCCTTATTATTCAAAGTACCGGTGCCCATGGCCGTCGTCATCCGCATCATGAGGCCGCCTATGGGCTTAAGTACAGGGCTTCCAACCTGGCGTCGGCGATGCACAACCTTCGCAGTATCGGCCCAGATCCGCTCACAACGGTCATGCCCTTTATCCACTTGTTAAGACGTTCGAGCTGTTGCTGCACCCCTCTTCCCTCTCTCAAACAGGTCTCTTCGAGCAAAACTGTTCCAAGCAAATATCCGTTATAAGCGACATTTACAGCTAGGAGAAGGAGCTCAAAGCATCAAAGTCCCTCACGAAAAAGGCACTATGTTGGGCTCTGCAGTTGAAATCCTTGCTGATGAGGCTGGGATGGGCACGGCGTCGTCGAAGCGCGTCTTATGGTCCATGGTGAGGTAGTGGGAGATTGTGCACGATTACATGCACGCGCGGCTGGTAGAGTCTGAGAGTCGCAGCGCGGCTATGAGGCAGCATATGAGAAGGTTGGTTTGCCAGATGAGTGGCAATGAGATTTGTAGTAGGATGACGCTGAGGTATCATAGCGTTGAGTGAAGCCGAGTAGGTTGAAGAATGTTTGTTTTAGTCTGAGATTGGCGAGCAGCCTTTTTTTTAGCAAAGAGAGTTGTTGGTTTAGATATGTAACTGCTTATCCTGTATGATGGTTAATAGGCAAACAGTACGCATTAGGATTTTCTTTCTATGATGATGCTGCGTACCTGAGACTTAAGTGATGCGACAAATATGTAGGATATGTTGATGCAACTACAAATTTTGTGTAGGTTGGCCGTCCTAATTTTCACGATGGCTGTTACTTTGACATGAACCGTGTGCTAAGCGGATTCGATAGCTACATATTCTTCTCGTTTACGCAGTATGATTGTAAGACCTAGGTGCAATGTTGAGCAACAAGGATGGATGTCCTGTTAATGAGGGATGGTGATGTGAGGTTGACTGATGCCTCTGTCAGAAAGCAAAAGTAGTCAACACAATGTCCCTAGACTGAATTGACGTAAGAGCGCCATGAGTGCTGTGGGCTAGATTCGATGTTCCGCACACCTTTCTTGCTTCTACAAGGACGTTTGAACAGGTTTACGGAGGGGTACGTAGACGACAATTTTGGCGACGGTTACGCCTTGTTTGGACGCACTCTTCCAGTCGACCTGCTGGAATAGGCATAGCGTTGAATTTGTTATAGCAGCATCGTACTGTACAAGAAGTACATAGACATCCACCACCATATGCGCGTCAACTTGCGCTTCTCGGAATGTTATTCCAGATCATGACGGCATCGGAAGGTTTTGCTGCCACATCTATTCCACCACTAAGGTTAGTCATAATTGCGGCATGCTTCGTATACCGTTCCGTTCAAACATGACCCGACAGACAGTTAGGCCACCACTCACACTGCCAAGCTTGTCAATGACGCAACTAGCCAATGACAGCACTACGACGCTACCACTATGACGCCGCAAGCAGAGGCGTTAGGACACCTTCTTCCTCGGTAAACCCCTCATACATCTGGTATAAGGAGTAGGATTCTGTGCCAGGGCATACCTCTTAAACAACCTTCGTCTATCATGTTACGCCACTTCCTGTTTCTCAGCCTGGTCCGGTTGGTCTCCGCTGCGTGTGGACCTGATTCTTTCGACTATGTCATTGTTGGTGGAGGTGCAGCAGGACTTGTTATTGCGAACCGCTTGTCGGCAAATCCAAACACCACGGTTGCGGTGATTGAAGCTGGTGATTCCGTATACGACAATCCCAATGTGACACATGTTCCAAAGTCTATCGCCGAGTACGGACTTTTTATCGGAACTTCTACTGACTGGGGCTACATGACTGTGCCTCAAAGATATGTGGCCAACAACACACTTCCCTACTGGGCGGGGAAGGCGCTGGGCGGGAGCACGGCCATTAACGGCATGACGTATCTACGTGCAGAGAAGGACCAGATCGACGCTTGGCAAGACTTGGGAAATCAGGAGTGGAATTGGGATAGTATGTGGGAGTACTTTCTCACACAAGAGCATTTCCAGCAGCCTACCGATCAACTTAAGCAAAAGGGAGCAGTGTACAAGGCTGACGCGCACGGAAATGGCAGTGGTCTTGCTGTGGGTTTCACCCCATATCTTGTCGGCCAAGGTTTTGCTCAGTTGATGAAAGAAGCTTCTGAGGCGATTGGATTTCCTTACAATCAAGATGCAAACAATGGCATCATGCGTGGCTTCAACACCTGGCCCATGACGTTGAGCGAGGCTGGGCCAACACGTCAGGATGGGGCAAGGGCCTTTTATTATCCTGTCGCATCTCGGCCAAACTTACGCATCTTTCTCAACACTACGGCAAAGAAAATTGCCTGGGGAAATGGCAAGACTGCGGATGGAATGCTGGCATCTAGTGTTGAGGTCATCACTGCAGGCAATGTTACCCAAACTATCCGTGCTGGGAAGGAAGTTGTTGTAGCAGCTGGTGCCATCAGATCACCAGCATTCCTTGAACACTCTGGTGTGGGTAATCCTGCTATTCTTGGGCCCCTCGGCATTGAAACAGTTGTCCCGTTATATTCCGTTGGATCAAATCTACCAGACCAGCCGCAGAACGGCATCGTTTACTCCTCATCCACCAACTGGACCGGATATCCTACCTTTGTGACCTACTTGACAGCATCTGATCTCTTCGGCGACGAATTAAATTCAATTACCCAAGAGGTCAGAGCCAACCTGAGCGCATATGCAGCCGCCATTGTTGCCGACTATGCATCAAATACGATTTCAGTCGAGACGCAAGAGCTACTCCTAAAGCATCAAGTCGATTTGATATTTGATTCTGATAGCAAGGTCCCACTAGCTGAGCTTTTATGGGCCCCAATAGGCAACAACATAGCTGCCCAGCTCTGGAATCTGTTGCCTCTCTCTCGAGGCTCCATTCATATCAATGCTACCGACCCAATGCTACCCCCTCAAATCGACCCCGCATTTCTTCAGCTGCCTATTGATGCATATGTCCAGGCAGCAGCCGCGATTCGTATTCGTGAATATTTCGCCACTGCGCCCCTTGCCGATCACATCATTAGCGAAGTCTCCCCCGGTTTTGAAACTGTACCGCAAGGAGCAGGATGGAGGGACCAAAGTTGGGACGCCTGGATCAAGAAGACTCTCAGCGGCAACTCGCATCCTGCTAGTACTTGCGCAATGATGAGTCGGGATTTAGGTGGAGTGGTCGATTCCAAGGGCAAGGTGTATGGTACGCGAAACGTGAGAGTGGTGGATGCTAGCGCATTTCCTACGCAAATATCTGGCCATCTGAGCGCAAGTGTATATGCAGTTGCGGGAAAAATCGCTGATGCAATATTGAAGGAAGGCTTGGCAAGCTAGGTCACAGTAGCCCTCACTGTTGGTCCAATGTATATTAAAACAATATTACCACTATCGATCAATTTGCAAAGCTTGGCGTTTTTCACATCCGACAACTGCAAAAAAAATAGGGATATACGACACTGAACATGTACCAGTACAGGGCGCAAATCATAAGTTTGGGAGATGCATTGGATAGCGGCCTGTGCCTTGTATGACCGCTTTTTATCCGAGCATGGAAATTACCTTTTTCTGCTTGGCGATTGTTAAATAACACTGCGACGAGATATCGCAAATGACTTGCGAAACTGTTCTGCTGAATCCAAAAAATGGCTAGGGTATTGTGAGGAGGTATGTTGTATGCGGAGGAAGAAGGGTATCAAAATAGTAGAGTAGAATAGGAGGTAGATATCAGGGTCACGTCAGAAAGGAATGCACATGACAATGGTATGTCAATGATGAAGAGAGAGTGATCAGAAAGCTAAAGCCCTGTTCTATTATTACTAAATTACCCGATTACTAAATATATACTCTTCCATTCAACTTTCATCTTTGCCTTAGTCCCTTCTGGTTTCTAACTAGTTCCTCCGTCGCCGATATGCTTTCTTTGATCATCGTAAGATTGAATTGTTCATTTAGTCTTACCCTGAAACTGCCTATCTTTAAAGCATGAAGTCAAGCTTTTGACAGATAAACCAGCGGCTCGTTTGATTTACTAAATTATTTGGCAATTAGTTTCGCATCATGTAGATGGATAAAATTCGTGACTTGCCCTGGATAGACAACCAGAGAGGGAATCACTCAAGTCTCCAAGGAGAGCAAGCCCTTAAGCGCCGAAAGCGGTAAGAATCTGCCCACCGCCGGCAGCCTCTTTGCTCAGTACGATGTGCGCCGTTACGTACACCGCATACGGAAAACCCACCAAGAGCTGAAGACACAACTCCAGTAACGCATGTGCAGCAGTTTCTAGGATGGGGAGCCGCAGCACAAATCAAAAGAGCCAATCTACTTTTCTGATCGACCTGTCTCTCTTTCTCCTTACGTTGCCCATCAACTGGTTTTTTAGGCTATAGTGTGGTGGTTTCAGGCTATAATGTGATGGTTTTAGGCTATGATGTAGTAGTTTCGGTGAGGGGTTGGCAAAAGTGAACCGATCGCCCGTGTGGACTGCTCGCTTGCGGGGTACATTATACTGACTAACTAGCTTTAGTAATTACCGATGTAGGCTGGATGGGGTTTAGCTAGCTGAAGGAATTAGTACTACAGGACAATAGCTGACGGTTCGAGGGACCGGGAGAGAAAGTGTCCCGTTATACCGTGCTTCCTGGCACGTAGGGATCGACGTTATAGTAGATATTTTGGAGGCGAGGATATTGCAAGGATATATAAACACAGGTTGCTGTCCATAGGTTGGGATCAACTCCCGTCAGTCATCTACTACCTGGGCCTATTCAGCAGAAGATATTGCGGTTATGAGGCTCCATATATACACCCTGGCAACAGCTGCTGTCTTTGTTGGTAGCGTCATTGCCTTCCCTTCTTCAGTTTTCGAGAGCAGCACCCCTAAGCCATGGGGCTTTTTCGTGAACAACACTATCTACCAGACAACTGGCCGCGAGGGTATCACGTATCCTCGCTACACTGAGTTGCGGGATGGAACTATTATCGCAACTGCATCTCTATCTGGAAACTCGCCCAACTTTTTCCCTATCTTTGAATCTAAGGATGGTGGTGCTACATGGAAGCACGTTTCTGACTTGCGCGATACTGTTAATGGCTTTGGCATGAGTGCGCAGCCTGCCTTAACAGAATTGACCGAGCCTATGGGAGGCTACCCAGCTGGCACAATCTTGGGTAGCGGTAATAGCTGGGGGCCTAATAGCACAAGGATCGATCTATATGCTAGCAAAGACCGGGCAAGAACGTGGCAATTTGTAAGCCATATTGCCGAAGGCGGAAGACCCAACACCACAAACGGAGCCACACCAATCTGGGAGCCGTATCTGCTGTAAGTCATATTCCCCTCACCCCTCATTTATTTCCGATATTCGAGTTAACGAGGCCCTAGTCAGTACAAAGGCCAGTTGGTCGCCTACTACTCGGACCAACGTGACCCGAAGCACGGCCAAAAGCTCGCTCACCAAACGTCCACCGATCTCAAGACTTGGGGACCTGTCGTTGACGATGTAGCCTATGAACAGTACACAGCCCGTCCCGGTATGACCGTTGTCGATTATATCCCGCCTCTGAAGAAATGGATCCTCGTACACGAACTGCCAATCGGAAACTCCTCCTCCTATGGCTCCAACTACCCCGTATACTATGTTATGGCTGACTCTCCTCTGGACTTTCGCAAGAGCGTCGGTCGACCCATCGTCATCAACAACAGCACCGTGCCCAATGCTAGCCCATATGTGGTCTGGAGCCCTATTGGTGGACCTCAAGGTACAATTATAGTATCTGACGCAGATCGGAGGCAGGTATACACCAACTCGCATGGCGGTGCTTTAGACAAGTGGGAAGAGCATGCGACGCCTGCGGGAGCAGTGTACTCACGTGCTATCCAGATCTTCAAAAAAAGACCGGATCATCTGATGATCTATGGTGGTGAGACATACGATGATTTTGGTAAGGGGCTTCACACGCCGTTTTCGGCGACAGTACTTGATCTCAAGAAAGTGTTGAAGGCGCCTGTGCAGGAAGGGTGATGATGATGACTATGATAAGTACGACGAGTATCAACAGTAGAAGTAGGAGACGCTGGAGTGGTGATGAGTGCAGGTAGTTATAGTGTGAATATGGCATCATCAGCGAAACACAATGTGCCCCTTGCTCTCTGTATAAAGGACTTTTACTGAAACATGCAATTATCCCTACTCTTTAATTTTCTCTTACTTCGTATCAGCCTGTTAGTAATTTCGTCCGCCTTCTTACCCTATTAGATACCCTTGGATTTGTGAAGTATTAATCTAGATAAATATGGAGATATTATTCAGCATTATTAACAATACTGCGCTTCCACTAGTGGAGTCTTGTCAGCTTAGATATCAGCAATTGCTCCATGCTACCTAGTGTGCTTATTGGCCATCATATACAGCAAATACAGTGAGCTCTTTTCGCGCTTTGAGGGAGTTGGAGAACGGTGGCATAGCGGTCTTGGTATTCTTGGTATTCTTGGGTGCTTTAAATCTATGGAGAGGTTAGCGAAGCGGCTCGGGCAAACTATATGAGAACTACGCCCAAGGAGCGCGCTAAGTAAGCGCCTTACTCACGCCAACATCGGCGCTGTTGACACTGATGGCCGGCTGACATACGAGATGTGAAATTGCTTTTTGCGTGACGATATGACGGCATGGATCGAGAGAGAAGGCTCGTATTTGCCTTTATGGACATTTGCATCGTCATTTGCCGAGGCATTCCTAGCAGCTGCGGTTATGGTAGTTGGCGCAGCGCGATGCGCGATTTGACCGCCACGGCCAGACCAGGGTACAATCCATTTGTCGATTAGCTCAATTCAATCGGTTCAAAAACGTAATAGCTAAGATAAATTCATCGAGTTACAAAAGCGTGCATCGATTAAGTTGATTGATATATTAGATCCCGTAAGTGGGTAAGCTAGATGTAGAGGTGCCGGACGGGCCAATGCCGCGGACGGGCCAACGCCGGATTTTTCCCTAATAGTACTATTATAAACTTAAAGCTATAGAGCTCTATATAAAAGCTATTATTATAAGAAATTCTAGTATAGTAATTA
>NW_006911546.1:0-22924 GCF_000523455.1 Bipolaris oryzae ATCC 44560 | reverse complement strand
AAATCTGCAATTGCATCGTCAATTGGAGCCATAGTTGTTGAGTTATAGCGCGTTGAAGTTATGACGCTGAGACGCGCGTTTGGTGTTCGGCGTGCACGAGATGAATCCGTGCATGAGGTGCACGGACACGGTATCCGTTCCGGGGCGAACGTTGGTCCCTAGCTCGCCGGAGCCGGAAGCAATTCACCCGCGGGGTTGCAGGTTGCAGGTTGCGGCTAAGGGCAAATGCTCCGTCCCGTCCCTATGCTTCACTACTAGATCGGAAATACTCAGAATGTAGATATATATCATGGTCTTGTACAGATGGCTGGTTATTGCACCCTCTTGCTTATATACACTGCTCCATCTTGTCTTGGCCGCACCGTCCTCAAGTTGACGTCCCACCATAAAAGTCATGGCCCTTCCCACACACTTCACCCTCAATACCGGTGCACAAATACCCGCTCTTGGCTTTGGCACATGGCAAGCCAAGCCTGGTGAGGTGGAGCAGGCGGTGGAAACAGCGCTCAAGGCAGGCTATCGCCACGTCGACTGCGCGGCCATCTACCGCAACGAAGTAGAGGTAGGTCATGGCATTCAACAAAGTGGCGTCCCACGCTCGGAAATCTTCATAACTGGGAAGCTGTGGAACACCAAGCACGCACCAGAAGATGTCGAGGCAGCGCTGGATCAGTCGCTCCGGGATCTTGGTGTTGAATACCTTGACTTGTTCCTTATGCACTGGCCCGTGTATGTATAGCTTCTTTCATAAATTCACGACGCATACTTATGAACTTCTAGTGCCTTCAACGGCAAGCAGGGCAAGTGGTTCCCCTTGCGTGACGATGGCGTCTTCGACCTCGTAGACATTGACCCAGCCACCACCTACAAGGCTATGGAAAAACTACTCAATACTGGCAAAGTCCGTGCAATCGGCGTCTCAAACTTTACCGTCAACCGCTTAAGAGATCTCTTGTCTAGAACCGATGTTGTTCCGTCTGTCAATCAAATCGAGGCACACCCCTACCTTCAACAACCCACTCTCTTGGACTTCTGCAAAGAGAAAGGAATCCTTGTTGAAGCATACTCTCCTTTGGGCAACAACCAGACAGGCGAGCCGCGGACTATGGATGATGAGCTTGTCGGTGTATTGAGTCGCAGATTAGGCATGGACCGTGGACAGCTCCTCGCTAGCTGGGGCATCCAGCGCGGCACCGTGGTGCTGCCGAAGAGCGTCACGCCGAGCCGCATCAAAAGCAACAGACAGGTAAAGGCATTACCAAAGGACGCATTTGAAGAACTCAGTAGATTGGAGAGGCACAAACGATTTAACGTGCAGTCACGGTGGGGGTTCGATATCTTTGAGGAACTTGGCGATGAGGAGGTGAAGAAGATTGCTCAAGGGTTTGCAAAGGAAAATCGAGAAAAGTTCACTATCTAGGCAATATAGACCACGGGAAATGATAAATTCATAAGGATTGAATTTGCATTTATCATGCAAGGCGGGAGTCTTTGAAAGAGAGAAGTAAAGTATGTGGCCAGAAGCTAAGTTGAGCTAATCTCGATTTTTAGAAGTGTATGAGCTGATTCTTACGCACTAATCATGATAAATGAAGTAAACTAATATGTGTAGTATTATCTACCACGACAGTACTTTATCTTTTATAGGAGCCCTCTGTTGAGCTATGAAGAGAATAAGAAGCATTTGTATCGAATAAGAAAAGCTAGTAACTAAGTCCAATTCAGAGTCCACCTTAGCAATACTGTTGAGCATCATAGCTTAGATAGACATTGTCGGCCCTGCAGGATGGGTCTGCGCCTTGGATATAAAACGGTCTTGCTAGTATTACACCAGCGATAAGAAGGCAATTTTTGTGCAATGTAATAATTACTATCGACATCGATATCGCGCGAGGGTTGACGAACGATCGTTTGACTGTCTGGGGTGAGGTTCTCACAGTTGATCTGATCTTGCTTGCCATCGGCAGTGGAAGTGCTGGTCCACTCATCGATACGTGAGATCTGGAAACATTATCAAGAGGGGTATGATATTCTTCTACGTAGTCTATATTAAATACTTATGTAAGATATACTACAACCATCTCTTCTTGTGCGGGACAACGAGAAATGCCCGGCTATAGCATCGAAGCGGTAGTCGCGTGCTTCACTCTTGGATGGAGTGTCGATAGCTAGGTAAATGACTTCTGCTGTTCGACGCTGTGCGAGATACGCAGCACGCCTTCAGTACGTCCAAAGCCAAGTTTCTACATGTACTCCATTTTTCTCAGAGATGCTGCATTTCTAAGCGGGACTATTGAATTGAGAACGTGGCAGAGCTGCTCAACACGTTCGCATCTCCTAATAATGTCTTTCTGCTTTAATGACCAAGAGAATGCATTGAGCGCGCTTTCAGCATGGCTGTTGCTTGCACTCTAGCACTGACGTATCTGTACTTGCACCGAGAACAAGGTCTGTTAGTAGTCCCGGAGAAGATAGGTCTGAAGGTGAACCTCTAACTGAAAGTATCGTGACAGAGCTGGCGTAGCGCGAAAATTTATGCGCCCTCGCGATGCTGTGGCCGCACGGACTGAGGATGAGGCATGATGACTTTGGTCCGGACTGAATCGCAAAAAGGATATTGTCTTCAACCACTGCTTTTGTCTCTGTAAGACGTAGCGTTCAGTCAACAATAAACTAAAGGCCAACTACTCGAGCGCCTTCGTAGGCGGTCAATGACAATACCGTGGCTGTGGCCTTTCCGTTCCGGGTTCTAGACCCCTGGTCGACGCCAGCCACATCAAAGCCACATCACAGAGTGCTACTCCTATGGAAATATTTTGTTGCTGCAAACATGTTATCTGTGATGTAATCGCTTTCGAAATCAGTCTAAACTCATAGTCAAGAAAACATGTGGATGCTGAGCGATTCCCGACTTTGACGGTAGATTCACGCGTGTTGGTCTGGTCAACAGCGGACCCTCAGAGGACGCCAAGCTCAATGCACGTGGCGCCACTCCCAGCACCAATCAGCTATGCCATTAACGTCTCAGAAGTGTACCGAGATAAATGGTCCCTGAATTGTGGAACAACGAGTAAGTACACACTTAGCAACATAAAAACAGAGAAGCTGTCCATATTCGTTCTTCTCCTGCAAAACTTTCCCTTGTTGAATTGCGAGCAAAGTTGCCCCAGCATGCCTTCGTTGTTACCATCCTCCTCCTCCTCCTCTTCGTCGCATGAGGACCTATATAGTGGCATCAACGCTGCAAAACTAGAATCAGCCAACCGCTATATTCGTTGGAATCTTTTGTTTCTCTTAACGATCTTCATCTTTCTTCTTTTCCCATTATGGATGCCTTTTGTCCCCTACGTCAACCAAGTAACAAACCTCATCGTCATAATCATAATCGGCTTTTTCCAAGTCATCTGGCTGATAGCCACTATTTGCGCCATTCGAAGAACACTAGCCATCAACAACCGAAACAAGCTCAAGAACAAAAAAGCTCAAGATGCCGAATCAGCTGATGCCACGGCCAAAAATACCTCAGCAGTTCGTCATATAGTCGCCATGACATTGTACAAGGAGCCCATGAGCGTACTTCAAACTACTTTGGACTCTCTTGTGCTGCAAAAAGATGCCAAATCCCAGCTATCCGTCATTATTGGCATGGAATGTCGCACACCTGATAAGGAAGCTAAATACAATGAAATATACGCAAAGTACAAGTGTAAATTCCTCCGTCTCATCGTCACCTTCCACCCCTCGGGCATTCCCGGCGAGATTAGCGGCAAGTGCTCCAACATGAACTACGCCTGTCGCCAAGGTCTGCATGTCCTCCGTCATGATGCCGAATATAACTATGAGAAATACGAACACATTTTTACCAACTGCGACTGCGACTCCGTTTTCGACCCCGAATACATGCTGGAGTTGGAAACCCAGTACTGCAAGCTGGATCTCGCCGACCGCCACTCCTCCATTTGGCAATCCATCATCATCTACAAGCGCGACTCCATGCCTTTTTTTGTCGACATCACCGGTGTTCTGCGTACCTTCTTCTTCATGGGTGTTTTGATTCCATGGAACATCAATCCCATGTCTCATTACTCTCTCAGCGTCAAGTTATTAGAGGAGGGTGCCTTTACCCACCCATCTTATCAGATGGAAGACATCATTGCCTTGATCCGTTACACCATCATGACACAACGAGAAATTCGCATCCTGCCATTGAACCTCATTTCAATCAACGGTCCGACTTCTGGCGCCAACTACGGTGATGAAATTCGCGAATGGGCCCTTCAAATTCGCCGATGGACTATTGGCGCTGGTGAAGTCTTCCACTACTTCATTGTCAAGACGTACCGAATTCCTGGGATCTATTTATTTATCAGCTGGGCTACTCGCTTCTTCATCTACTATGGTCTTATTCTCTGCGCCAGTGCCATTTTCTCTGTGGCTTCCCCTATCATTATTCAGCTCGTCAATACAGTTGCTGTCCAACATGATCGACTGGTCGTCAGCGACTCTCTTTTTTCGAAAGTCTGCTTGACCCTCTTAGGAACACAATACATATTTCTATTAATTGCCACTGTCCTCGTTCGTTGGAACCTACCTGTGCCCGACGATAGTGACAATCACTACAACAAGGGTGTTCGGGGGATAACAAGGGGCTTGTTACATTGAATGTTGATGTTGCCAACTATTCTTGCGTACAGCTTGGTAGAGCTCTATTCATTCTTCGAATTGGCCTTTAGAGGGAAGGATGTTTGCAAGCACAATGCTGCTAGTAAGAACAATCTGGTCATCATAAAAAGCGGCAGAGATTGTTGAGATCTCTCTGTGTGCCCCCCTGTAGTAGGCAATAAAAGAAAACTGAAGAGAAACTGGCATGGACCAAGGAAAGTTCCTAACAAGATAGTAATACTGAACACTGTGGTTCGCGAGTGATTTAATAATTTCCCTGCGCCATCCCATCTTCGCAACAAAACTGCGAAGCACCACCCCAATTTTTTTTCTGATTAATCAGACTGCACTATAATTTTCTTAACGTTTCGCTATTTTCTGTTCCGTGAATTTCTACTTAGCAGGTGCGATAACCATGTCCAACTTAGCCGTAACGTCTGTAGCACCGTCCACTTTACACTTTCTTCGCAAGCGTTACACCGTGTCTCTAATAACCACCCTCTGCCTTATCGATCTGGCCAGCTACCTAGCTAACTATCTGTAACACCTCTCCTTGTGTGTAGCACTGCTTGCGAGTTTTGATTCGCATCACTACTTCTTTAATCGTAGCATCAAAGCGATAAAACATTTCTCGCATTAACACCATCTCGTAAGCGATTAACTAGACCACTTTACTAAGTTGCTGCACCTATCAGCTGAGAGGACTTCAACGAGATCCTTGTTGAGTTTCCAACTGGTTCCGAATAAACGTAGCCTACGCCTCTATTTCGCGCATTGCACAGCGCTTTTGGGTCCAAGGCGGTGCCTCCTTGCGCTAGTAGAGTTGGCGTACGCAACACGACGTTAAACAGGACTAGCGCAGAGTCAGACTGATCCTGTGGCGGTTAATGGGATATTAGGCTAGTCTTTCTTCCGCATCTTATTATTAGCATTACCTCGCCAAGCTACTATTTACTAGCCAGTCATACCTGGGAATCTGAAAAATGGGTTTGGATAATATTCTCGATTCGTAGAGCCCCACGCAGTATTTCGCTACTTTAAGATTGCGGCTTTTCAGGACCGTGGCGCAGGTCGCAATTAAACTGAGGTAGGAGACAATGGCAAGGAGAGATCAATTGATTTTTTGTCAATCCTGGTGTTATATATTATTCTTACAGATATGTGAACATTGCTTCGTCAAAGATGCGCATGGGCGGAGTAGCTTCGAGATCACATGAGCGTCCACGCGGAGTCAACCGAGGCTAAAAGTCCTTTTCCCTCAAACCCTTCAAACAACAACCTGTCACTCGCTTACACGTCACATTCCTCGGATGATGACCGAGGCTGCTTAACTTCTTTCGAATACGAGATGATGGAAGCTCAAGAAGTCAACCGGTCACGTGTCATGGTGGCAATGTCGAGCCCCAGCGCGAAACGCGGCTCGGTCCCAAAGAAGAGCGCTTTTTCATGTGACGTCTGTCGCAAGCGGAAGGTTTGCAAACCTTGATGATATACGTCGGGTCCAGATCAATTGATCATAAGATTAGGTTAAGTGTGATGGTGGGCATCCCGTTTGTAACAGGTGTAGGATCCGTGGCGACGTGTGTATTTACAAGCTGTAAGATGAACAAGAAGTCTTGATTGTCCCGACTTTTAGATTGACGCCTTCTAGTTCTCCGAGTTTGTCGTATACGCAGCGGTTAGAGCAAAGAGTTGCAGAACTCGAGGCTTTGCTTGCAGGCTCCAAAGCTGCGTCAAGCGACTCTCCGCCCGACCATGTTTCAGAAATACCATCTCTCACATCGGGTGTCCTTCCATATCCCGTGATAGCGAGAGCTACTGAGTCTTTGAGGGTTGAAGAAGATGCAGGAGTGTCGTTCCCTGAGTCCACGAGCCTTTTCCAGCTTCCTAGTAGTATCCGGACACACCACATAGGTCAGGACCAATTGGATCAAGAGATGACTGTTAAGAAGCAGAGCTTGATCAACAATGCATGGCGCGAGAGAGCGTTTGAAAAGCTTGCGGATACGCCTGTTCGTTATCCGTAGATCTTGCTAGGTATGGCAGCTGAGTAAATTTGTATAGGAGCCCTATCGATCTCTCATAGATTCTCATTTCTGCTGGATCCAGCCACTCTTCAATTTCATTTACCGGCCTGCCTTCACACGTAAGAGCTTTCTTCGACTCATAGTATTTTCAGTTGACAGTTTTCCATAGGCGATATGAAGACTGGTGGACCTTACTTCTCACAGGCACTACTAAATGCCGTGCTCTCACATTCGGTCCGATGGTGTCGTGGCGAGTCGGGTATGGAACAATTACTCGCCCCTTTTGACGCTGGAGCAGCTTTCTCCAAATGGGCAGTTGAAGATCTTTTCAGAGATATTCAACATGGAAACAGCAAAATCCCTACCGTTCAAGCTCTTCTATTACTTAGCGCTCAACAATGCGGTTGTGGTAACCGTACTCAAGCTTGGCTATACAGTGGCATGGCATTCCGACTGATCGACGATATAGGTATCTGCGTCGACGGTAAGCGATACGCAGATGTAGGGCATTTTTCCACTGAAGATATTGAAGTGCGCAATCGCTTGTTCTGGAGTTGTTACTTCTGGGACAAGCTCATATCCCTGTACTTTGGCCGGGCTCCCATGATTCAAAATTCCGAGATCAGTCCACCACGAGTGCTAAGTACAACATGGATTCTGCTCACACGATTTTTTCCTGACTATGACAGTGGATGACACAGCGGAAATTGAACCCTGGGTCCCCCATGGGCTCCCTTCTGTCAGCTATCGACCAAGACAGGCTCATTCAATCTCGTGTTTCATCCAGATGTGTAGTCTGGCAGAAATCTTGAACCAGATATTGATACATTTATACAATCCTTCCCACGAGCTTCCCCCCAGTAATGCATACCAATGTGCAATCTTGGAAGGCTCCAAATTGCAAGATTGGTGGCGAGATCTTCCCGAACATCTAAAGATCAATCTTGCGGAGATGCAGTCAGATTGTCCGCCCAGCCACATTGTTACCCTCAAGTGAGTGCTCCTCGATCTTTTCTACAGGCATAAAAAACTAACCAGCAACATCTGTCTCTATCATACGATAAACATTTTACTGAATCGCGCAAAACTTAAATTGAGCAGGGAGTCTGGCTTGGCGAGCGCCATGGCTGATCGTAACCCGCTGATTCATTGCGTGTCATCTGCGACATCCATCATTGCATTGTATAGTTTGTACAAGCGCGCTTTTGGTGAAGGTCATATTATCCTGAGCCTGGCGTACAGTGTCTACACCGCGGCTTCAATATTCTTGTTAGAACTCCAGGCGATCGGCCACAGCGCACCAAATACACTTGAAAGACTCAATTTCTGCATAGATGCCTTGGGGCGTCTGAGGGAGACAAACCCAGGCAAGTAAGATTACCCAGATCAAAAATATCCACTAATTATCTTGCCAGTCATTGATACAGCCTTAAGCAACATATCGAAGGAACTCGGAGCACTTGGAATCCAAACGGCATCTTTGGAAACTGTCGTCCCAACTATCGGCGCGACAGAACCGACCGCCAATAATCCTCTCCTGCCTTTACCCATGGATATATACTATCCGTCTACATCCGCAAATGACATGCCTGGAAGTGTTGGGCAGAACGATGAACCCATACTGTTAGATCTTTCGTACTTCAATGGACAGATAGATGGAACTGGAACGTATAATCTGTTGGACATGTCCCAGGAGATGTATGGGGCCTTCCTCCAAATTGAGCCTCTTAGCGTCACGATGAACCCGGAATTTGAAATTCATTGACCGCCAGTGCGAAAAGGCGTTGCAAGAAGATACACTCTGACTATGTTGAAGTTATTTCATATTTCTCACTTGAATGCGTATTGGTTTGTCATCAAGTCACTCACTCGGCACGTTTGCAACTGGCACGCGGAGAAAATTATCCTACAGTAGGCGTCACTTCGATATCGCATGTTTGGATACTCACAAAAGGCAACGGCGCGATGTAGTGCACGGGATATTCTCAATGAAAATAGGTCATGTGATTCATTGAAAGAAGTATATCAAGCGTTAATCTCCTTGTGCTCAACCGAAACCTTCTCGACATCCTTTCTCTCACATATGGCGTTCCCTAGGTATACAAGCTTGGCTGCCCCGGACTTGTACCAGGGCTTTTCAAACAGCTCGTGCATGCGCTCCAGTGGTACCCCTTTGGTCTCTGGTGCCCACAGCCTCAAAATAACTAGACCGATCGCGCAAATTGAAGCCCAGAAGGTATACGCTCCCCATTTATTCAAGGCAGACAACATGACTGGGGTCACTCGTACTACAGCGAACTGCCAGAACCAGTGCAGTCCCATGGTTGTGGCATATCCAAAACTACGTACCTTTGTTGGGAAGATCTCAGAACAATAGATGTACGGAATTGTGCAAAGCCCGAGCGACCAGCCGATGGCATAGATGAACACGCAGGCGATAGCGGCATCAGACGCGTGCTTATTCCCCTGGCCAATGGCCCCAAAATAGATGGCCATGTAAATGTGGGTTACGCCCTGTAAGATGAGTCCCGCAGTGAAACAGCGTCTTCGCCCAAGCTTGTCAATCAAGCCCCAGGCAAAGATCATTGTGACGACCAGCTTGACTATGCCATAAGCGCCCGAGGTGATTAAAGATGTCTGAGGTCCTTTGACACCTGCGTACTGGAAAATGTCGCTGATGTAATACGTAATACCATTTCCTCCAGTCCATTGTGCAATAGTATGCATTGAAACGGCGAGGAGATACCGACTACGCAGGTCCGAATCGGCCAAACACTCTTTAGCAGTCTCTAGCAAAGATAGGCTCTTCATCTCCACCAGCGTATTGGCCTCGATCTGGACTCTTTCGTATTCCGCAATCAACTCTGCACTACCCTCCGGCAATCCGCGAAATCGAGCTAGAGCAACGAGACACTCCTCATTGGCGCCTTTGGTGGCGAGCCAGCGGGGGCTTTCGGGGATGAGGAATGAGCTGACGAAGGCAAAACCCATAGGAACGAGTGGAATTCCCTGGACGATCTGCCATTGCGACCTGGAGGTACTCATTGTCTTGCTCACAACATAGTTGATGAAGAACCCTAAGGCCAGAAAAGTCAACAGTACGACCATGTACATGCTGACAATCATCCCTCGGACTCTTGTAGGTGCGATTTCCGACAGGAAAAGCGGTGAGATGACAGTGAGACCGCCCGCGCCGAGTCCGCCCCATATCCTGGCAAACAGCAACAATTCGAAGATACCAGAGGAGAAAACCTGCATCAAAATCCCACTGGTCCAAATCACAATCGCGACACGGTAAGACCATAGTCGTCCGATCTTGTCGTTTAGGAAGTATGCGATTAGGGCACCTACTGCAGCACCCAGGACTCCAAAAGAGCTAATATTTGCGGTGCGGTTGGCAAGTCCGGTCGCGTTGTTCTTCCAAGCCGTGCTATTCAAGTTGTAGTCATTCTTGAAGGCAGGCAAAGTTACGCTAGCGCTGAAGCCACCTTCGTCGTAACCTACAGCTGGTATTAGCGGTGTGATTCGAATGACATCTAGAGAAGCTGACCTTTTGGAATGCCACCAAAAGCCAATACCACTACCGCAAAAATATAGAATGGTGGAGGCAGCTTGACCATAGTTTCTCTAGTAGCAATCTTCATATCAGATCAGGATGGCGAAAACCTCGGCGCGTGCAAGGACTGGAAACGGGGGTTTGAAGCAGACCTCTGTGGAAGTACTAAGGCTTTATATGTTGAGTGCTGCCTCAGATTTCCTATTATTATTATTTTGATATTCTGGGGTATGGGGAATTGTGGGGGAGGGATAATTGAGAAACATCGCAATATGCGATGGTATAGCCCCTGTTACGCCATATGCAGGGCAATTCGGTCATCTTCCGATGGTGGAGTGCTAGCTCGGTCAACTTCCGAGCTCTCGAAAACGGCAAAAGTGCGTTCGGTGATCATCCGAATGATCGGTCTGAATACTCTACACAGCATGCCCACAAGATTTGCGTGTTAGTTTGCCTGTACCATGTTTTTCGAAAAGCGTCTGGCTGCCATCCACCTCTCAGCTTGCGCAACTTCCTGGAGGTGAATGGCATTAGCATTGGTATTGAGCTAGCCAAATTGTCTGACTGATCATTAGGCATATTTCAGCCAGAACGGAAGTAAACCGATCGGGCGTTGAACGCGTGAAAGTCCCGCAGTTTTTGATAAGGAGACTGGGGCACGCTATCTGATCCTTGCAAGCTTTGATTTAGTCCTTTCCGCAAACTGATTGCCTTTTCCGGGAACTATACAAGATGATCTCGGTCAATTGCAATGCTAAATTATTTCACTGCCGCTGTAAACTCTCCTTGAATTCGCTCGTGATGGCGGGAAAATCGAGATCATTCAGGATGCGACCCCGGACTATAGATCCCAAGAAAATCGTATATAAATCGCAGTTCCGACGGCGCAAGTAAGTGGCTTCTCGTTTCAGCAGTCATCCATCCATACAGTATGGCTTTCACAAGAATCATCCTCGTTACGGTCTTGTTATCTTGTATCCAGATCTTTGTTACAAACGCCCAACCCTATTTACGGACAGTTGCCCGGTCAGCTAAGTTAGCCCCTAGTATTGCGAACCAGCATGTTGCCTACGATAATAATGCGACAATTGCAAAGCGCATACCAGCGCATAGCTGGGACACCCATATGCATGTAACGGATCCAAATTATCCGGAGGTGGCAGGTGCCGAGTACACGCCCGGCTTGCACAATCTTTCCAACGCCCTGTCGTTCGAATCGACGATTGGTATGAGAAACATTGTCATTGTACAGCCCTCGATATATGGCAACGACAATACTCTCCTTATCAACGCTCTCACGAAACTCGGTACGCGGCACGGTCGCGGCGTCGTAGGCTTCGATGCCAATACAATCTCTTTCGAAACCTTGCGAGAATGGGACAAGCTTGGTGTACGGGGCGTGCGATTGAACATCAAGTCGAACAACATCACGCTCACCAAAGCCCAGCTGCAGGCACAGGTCAAACATTACGCCCAGATAATCAAGCCACTCAACTGGGTCCTTGAGCTGTACATCGGCATGGAAGATTTCCCGAAGCTTGAGCCCATTGTCGCAGACCTCGGTGTCACACTTTCCATCGCCCACTTTGGCGCGCCAAATCTGCCGCCTCCTGAGAATAGAACTATACCCTTCGATCCGTATAGCCTCGTTGGCTTCCAATCTCTGGTCAACCTATTGAAAGGCGGCAATACATACCTTAAGTTCTCTGGCGCCTATCGGTTCGACAAGGATCCGGAGTATGGCGGAGTCGAGGGTATTGCACGCGAGTTGTTGAAGTTTGCAGGGGACAGGATTATTTTCGCGTCAGATTGGCCGCACACTAGATTTGAAGGGTTAGACATCAGACCTTTTGTTGAGAAGGTACTGGATTGGACGGAAGAGACGAACTTGAAGGAGAAAGTGTTCAGTAGGAATGCCCATGTACTTTGGGACATTCCCCTTCCTAGATAGGAGATATTTGAACAAACAAATCAACTCCTCTTGCATGACAGCCAGTGTACAGACCCATGTCGATTCAAGGGCCAATCGCTCAACGTGAATACTCCAAGTCAGGAATGTCTGATTCATGGTAATTTGCACACAATAGGCATCCGGCAGGAGACTTCTCTAAACTGGAGATGACTAGACAAGTCGTGATATGTTCACCAACGGCTTGGCAACTGGACTGATACAACTGGACGCGTTATTTGTGATCAAACAGGTAGTGCTGACTGCCTAAAACGCATCGTGATCGCACGACGTCGTTGCACGCTTCGGTACGGTGAAGTGGTGTTTATAGATTCTGCTATCTACCATGTTCATTGATCTTGTGGTATATAGCTAAGTGCAGCTTTTTCTCATTGAGGCGGTGCATCCTCAGTGTCATCAGGCTGCGACGATTGTTTTTTCTGGAACCACAGTGAATCACCCTCTGAGCGAAGTCTGTGCGTAGCCAAGCTCCTTACCGTACTTACTAACGGCGAGCCCCGGACCTCAAGCTCCCACTCCCCAATCCCCAAAGTGTTTACCATCTCGGTCAACGTCCGAGCCAGCACGAGCCACCATCTCCAGTTACATTTACTAGTTCCAACAAGCTAATGATGCTAGCACCCGTTTTGCGCGTCTTGGACTTCGGACATGTTCCGAAGTAGCTGCGACAGGTATGCTCAGAATCGAGTGGGAGCGCTGGCGCTGTGGCTCAGAGACATCTGCACACTGCCCCAAGCTTTGACGCCCAATGTCCTTGAAGGCGCATAGATATACGTTGTGCAACCCGTTGGTCTATCAGGGACGGAAAGAAATCTAGAGAGTCGAATACGACACGAAACCCCGTATGAGAAACTAAAACCATGAAACATGCGCCGCACTCAGTTGGCATCAGCATCATAGCAGGCGGCCTGGCTGGCGCATCGGAAACCTTTGTCACAGTTAGTTGTGCCTCCCCTCCGTGTCGCGCATATTGCAATTCTCGTATTCACCGCCAGGTAAAAGCTTACCGTGTTAACAGTACCCAGCTGAGTTCATCAAAACCCGCCGTCAACTTGATTCCTCCTCATCCGGCCGAAAATCCCCATCATCTTTTGCCATCCTCAGATCCACACTGCAAGATTCTGGTACGATAGGCGTATACGCTGGATGTCAAACTCTCGCGATAAGCAATGCGCTCAAAAGCGGCGTTCGCTTCTTCTCCTTCGAGACCGCGAAAAGAAACTTAACACCCTACTTTTCCTCTTCGACTATGAGGGATGGATCTGCGGTACGCAATCCCTGGCTCGACCTCACGTCAGGGCTTTGCGCTGGAGCTACGGAAAGTGTGCTCGTTGTTACACCGGGTGAGGCATTGAAGACCAGAGTCATACACGATGCTGCATCAGGAGGCCATTTGGGACGGCTTTCTACGTCGCAGCTAGTGGCGCATACAGTACGACAAGACGGAGTGCTCTCTTTATGGAGGGGTCTTACGCCAGTGCTGTGTAAGCAGGGTACAAACAGCGCTGTGCGCTTTACGGCTTTTGGCGTACTCAAAGATAGGTTGGGAGAAGTGTTACCAGAAAATGTGGATGGCACGACAACCACCCTAATCGCAGGAGCTGGTAGTGGCATCATGACAGTGTAAGTGTCTGATATCTGTTGTTCTCATGTAAAGGCTGATGATGTATAGCTATGCGTCGATGCCATTTGATAATATCAAAACTAGAATGCAGAGTATTGGAAGTCACAGACGTAGTATGATTTCGGCTGCAACAAACATGTTGATAACTGGAGGTTTGTTTGTCTTTTGGAAGGCTACCACGCCGAGGCTCGTGAGACTAACAGTAAGCACTTGTCGTCTGTGGTTTGATCATGATGAGCGATTCGCTAATGGTGTGCAACAGCTGTCAAGTAGCATCACGTTCATGATGTATGACTACACTCTCAACCTCTTTGACGTTCTTTCTGCGAAACCGAATAAAACAGATTCAATCTGAATAACCTTCAAGCGTAGCGATGATTTCTATGAGCGGAGAGATTCTGGCTTAATCATTTATTTTGATAATTGACGCATGAGATGGATTGCTTAAGGATACCAATAGTAACAAGATCTGTGTTTTCGTACGAGGCTGGCTTCGTACAATCGAGCAAAGACCACAGTACTGATGGCACCAATCCAATGGCCAACCCTAGATGAAGAATAGACATACCAACCAGCAGCTTTTCATCGCATGCAAACTGCACGTCTGACACCTTCGCTCTCAATATAAGAAATTATCATACATAATGCTAAATCGAATAACAACGAAAGAGGTAAACTACAATCCGATAAGCATATATATATCCACGTTACACTATGTATATCCAACTTCAATCCTAGCATATAGGAAGAAAGGCGGCCAGCTCGCTTGCCAGATGTTTTGAGACTTCCTTTTGCCTTGTTTTAATTCCCTCAATATTGTTCTTGTACTCCTATAATCTACGCATATTGCTAGCAAGACGATCAACAGCTATATGGAAGCCGAAAGGGACTGGCCAAGTCTTGCGCCCGTCGTTCGCATACATACTTCCATCATTTTGAGGTAAGACAACTAGCCATCAGTACCAACGACAAAAGCATTTTAAGTGGTGCAATTCCCATAGTGGCTGCAAGGTCTTGTGCCTGAAAAGCCTCAGTCCGGAAAAGACTGGCCCTAATCCTGGTGATTGATTAAGAAGAAGTCAACACCTGGATAATGCAAGGCATGTGCAAACTTCTAGAATGACAACACCTTGCTGGGCATGGGAAAGGTGAAAGATTCGTGTTAGGATTGAACGTGGATCGAGCCTCAATATCCTACCTGGCGAGGCAAAGTGCTGAGATAGGAGCAGTTCCCATACTAAACCGGCGAATTCTTGGTCCCATATCATGAAAATACCTGGCAGGTACGAGAAATAATGTAAAGTGAGATTTCCACGCCGATAGGTTCCGCTTTAGAAGAGTGAGAAATCTTCGGTCTCATATAACCTCAATTCGGTGGCTGTCTCAATAAGTTCGTTCTCTACTAACAAAACAACTCTGGCTAGAACTTTATATCGCAGCAACATTGGGACGTAGTTATTAATCTAGACGGTGTAACCACTATATCCTAGTGGCTGTCATGTTATTATCACACAAGTTCAGAAGTAGAGCCTTGATCTGAGGCCTTCCTCGCATCGCTCCGCGGAGCCCCTTAGCACGACGTCGCGATTTATGACCACGAATCAGCCGTTTAACCCCAAGTAAGTATGAACAAGAGACTGTCCGGCCGTATCCGCAAGCATCACTCTTGGGCGAGTCATAACTGGGGCTGCGCGATCATAGAGCCGAAAAAAAACAGGGTGCTACGCACGGCACACGCATGAGCTCAGACCTGTCTGCGCGTTAGCCCTATTACCGTCTCATGCCTCGACATCGAATCAAGCTTTAGTGCGCGGGTTGATGTCAAGGCGCCACAGGGGAGGCCGCGGGAATGTGAGGTAAAGGGGACAGCCACCCGACGCATCCACGAATTAAACAACAGACTGGTCAGGAGACATTCGCGAATGCATTGCGCTCTATCCCTGACGAAATCACCAGTGCTTAGCTAACTTACTCAGTCCGTACACCGATCCAACTACCGTGGGCTGGCGTCATCAAGCTAATTGGACCCCGGGACAACCCCAAACTCTCTTGCCACTCCCCGCACTTTCTCCAAAGGCTACTACGACCAAAGCGGTTTTGATCCCCGGCTTAGGATATGATTCTGGCACGGACTTATTGGTCCAACGTTGTAATTCCATGTGTTAGTGCTGAGGTACGGCACAATGTGGGGCATATGAGAAACATAGTTTGCAACGAACTCCCTCGCTTGGTAGACCGGACGAGTCAAGGCTCATTGTCTTCATACACGGAGAAGCGACGCGGCATGATCTTAAAGACAGCATGGTATGAAAGAGAGAAGGGTCTTGAAGACAGAAGGGTGTGTGCTCACGCTGACATTGAGCGTCAGAATATTCAGTCAGTCGCCCCCGACACGAAGCTCTCCCCGCGCGAATCTCGCAACGTTTGTAAAACCTCGAGGCAATGGCTCTCAAGCCCGGGGATCCCGGATATATGGAGCAAGATGTCAGTCCTACGCTATACTCCATTACGTTTTCCTGTCTCGGATTCGCGCTTCTGATAGTCACCCTCCGGTAAGAAATCACTCATTGTTTGCCCTTGGTGAATTCCTTGCTGACTTCAGCCCAGACTCTTTAGCCGCTTGTATATTTTGAAAACTACGCGCTTGAACTTAGCGGAATGGCTTGTCGTTGTCTCATCCGTGGATATTGCATCATGTGTGTTGATTCATTTTCAAATCGTGACTGGTATGGGTAAGCATATTGAATACTCGCGCGCAAGACCAAAAATGTTGGAAGCGAGCATGAAGGTTGGATTAGCACAGAACTCCGTGTATCAGGCACTTGTCGGGTAAATCTATACACGTCTACGAATCGTTTAGAAGATGTATTGCTAATCAGTGAGCATAGGTTGATTAAAGCCAGTATGCTCGCTCAATTACACCTACTTGCCGCGCCTGGTATGCAAAAAAAGGTCGAATTTTGGACTGGCTGCTTAGTATGTATCTTTACGATCTTTACTACTTTCGTAAGTATCATGTCTGTTTTGAATCAAAAGTGGTTGACTATTGAAACTTTATAGGCTGCAATTTTTCAGTGTATACCAATGAGCGCTGCTTGGAGTATTGACACATTTCCACGCGTGAGTAAGGCCCCTGAGATGCGAATGTATGCTGACATGACTTAGGGCTGCTGGAATATGATGGCTATGAACTTTTTTACATCAACAGTTAACACAATCTTCGACTTTATTATCTTCTTTCTACCTCTACCAACCCTCCTCGGTCTAAAAATGAAGAGGAAGAAAAAAGGTAAGTATTCTAGACCCCAACGGCTTCACGTTTCCTGACAAGAAAGTAGTTTCCTTAATCTTTACCTACTGCGCAGGGTCTCTGGCTATCGCATGCTCCATCGTTCGATTACGTAACATGATATACTTTCGAGGAGTCGGAGATTTTACCTACCATGCTTCTATGGTACCAGTGTGGGGTGCTATTGAGTGCAATGCTGGAATAGTTTGTGGTATTGTCGATCAAAATTCCTTTGGAGTCTCATAAAATGTAGTACTGATTGATTTGTAGGATCATTTCCATATATCATGCCCCTCATCAAGCGTATGAGTGGCAGTATCGTTGACAGCATTGGCGTCTCACGTGCCAATCCAACCTTGAATCAGCAACATGACGGGCAGCACTCAAAGCAACTGAGCTGGCCGTTACAATCGAAACGCCAATCTCGATGGCATCAGATGGACTCAGAATCTATCGAGGCAATCACAGAAAACAGCGGATGGAAGGAATTGGATCATATCAAGAAAACCCAGCATCATGTCGAGCACTCTGTACCTGTCGAGCACACTCCACATATCCCAACTCTACCCTACGATACTCTGTGATTTAATTGGTTAATCCTATAAATACTAGCCACAGGTGCACCCATCAACATTACTAAATGACTATTTTTCGAATTAGGGATTGAGCTTTGCTCATCACAAACTCGGAGTTCAATCATTAAGTAATTTGTGATCTAGTCTTAAATTCATCCCATTGTCTTAACGACGAATTCTTGCTTAAATATCCGATTTTAGTAGATTAGAATATAGTCTACATTTCTTCTTTAAGAAATGATAAACTCACAAGCTTGATACGAAATAGAGAATCGAATTTACCCTAAGTAGTAAAAGAGAATAGTAAAGTAAATATATAGGCTTTAATCTCTGGCATTTATAGTATGTTACCCTGATAAGGTCTCTACGCTTCGAGGCTGGCGTTTGAAAGCGGTCGCTTTAATCTACTATTTACTTTTCACTATTGAATGTCTGTAGCCACCAGAACGTGCTGAAAGAGTGACTTAATAGGGTAGGCACTTATATCTATACTTTACAAACTTTAAGCAAAGTGAATATATAGGTGTTCATTAGTCCAGCTTCACGAGCTATTAGCAACGTGAGTACGTAAATACTTACTACTACCTCTTTACGCGTAATTATTTTGTATATAGAGTTATACTATACTTCTCTACGTGGCCGCTTCTATAGCTATATAACTCTACGTATCTATCATATTACCTCTTTAGAGATAAGTAGCCCTCGGCCACAAATTCATCCTACTTTCACTGCATCTCCAACGCCTGCTTCGTAGGCATTTGTAGCTAATTATTCTTAACCACTTCTACTTAGCAAAGGTTATTAACCACCCCTATAACAAGTAAACGTCACCCCTATAAGACAGGAGTTAGTATTAGTATAACACCTTTTCTATGTTAAAAAACATAATTAGTATTGGTACACTCTTCACTATCTAGCGTAATAATTTACTCTCTTTTCTCTCTCTCTTCTTTCTTCTCTTTTTTCTCTTTCTTTTCTCCTTTTTTACTTCTCTCTTCTCTTACGTCTTATTTCTCTTACTTTTTCTTTCTTTCTTTTCTTTATCAAAATTAGAAGAAAGAGAGATAAGTAAGAGAGTAAGAAGAAAAAAGCGTAATAAGAAGAGAAGAAAATTATTTTCTCTCTTTTTTTACTTTACAGGAATATAATAGAATAAACTTCCTTAGGTAACAGAAAAAGATAGGCATGGAACTGCTTATTGGGGTGACTTTTACTTATTATGGGGGTGGTCAATAACCTTTGCCCTTCTACCTGTCCAAACGCTAAGCCTGTCTTTTTGAAAAAGACGGCTCCTTTATCACCTTGTATTAGTTAGAAGGGGTTTGATATGATAGTAAAATAAGCCTTGCCTCTAGCTGTATTTATAAGATTATTTAAGGTAGGTGAAAGAAGGTAGTGGCTATTGTACTATGACGAAGACATTGATCAGCCACTCAGTAGGTGAAGTAATAGGCACGTGATCTTCCCAGTTTTCTCTCAACGTCTGATTATAGGAATAGGATGAGAGCCCCCAGAATCCTAGTCTGCGATAGGTTTTCTGCGTCTGGCTGAGGCTTCCATCTTCTTTTGCTTGCGCCAAAATAAGACCGTTGCTTGCACCTAATCCAGCCATCTCCTCGCTATAGTTGAAGGCAACAAGGGTCGCTTCCTGCTACTCAAAGTTATACTCTCGTGCATCTGGAGTTATTGATAGATTGACGTCAAGGAAATTTTCGCCTTCAATGTCTGCTTTACGCCATCTGCATTTGCCAGTGCGTACAGGATGCTCATCTGCATCTTGTTCGTATGTCTTCCATTCCACACTCATAGAATGCCCTTCCATTGAAAGCACAGCATTGCGTACAGCGCCAAATCGAGCCACAGGATTGTCCAAGCTAAACTCGATTAAATGGATTTCGACGGGACAGGTGCATCTCGCACCAGTTCTGACAGGCCCTTGAATGGAGACCCACGACCAAGATGGCCCCTGGTACTCAGTCGGGCGATCCAAGAGCACATCCCCAACATTCCAATACAGTGGCTCTGCGGGCATGTTACTTTCCGAAGTCCAGCGACGTATCTCTGGCCTTTTGAAATCAATGGTGCAAATCTGTCCGCTATGCCCGCCAAAGCCACAGACCTATCTTTAGCTTCGGCGAAGGAACGCGAAGTATATCTAGTCACGATCCACTCCCATCTTTGCGCAATGTACAGGTCGGAGGGTTGTGCAGGCTAGTGATTATGGCTAGCATTCGGATTGGCCGAGAAGAACATAACAGCTTCTGTCCTTTGTACTGCACGGATCTCCGCTGCGTTCTCATGATCAGCAGCAAATGGCCATGTAACATCCATTCAGCGGTCTCTGCAGAAAGGATCTCGTGTTAAAGAAGGAAGGTTCAAATCCCAACCATCGCTGTGGAGGTGCCTCTCCGTTCTACAAGACCATGATGTCTGCCAACTTCCGAACATGACCACGTAGCGGGACAAAACGTACTTCTGTGTTGCCCAGACTGTGGTGTCGAGTGTTGCTTTGCCATCAATGTCTAGTGCAGCTCTAAATGTGAGATCGACAAAATTGTTTGTTTCTCTTTCTCAACTCAGTCAACTTGTTCCAAAGGGAAGGGTGCGTCATTGCAAGAACCCTTCATTGACACTCTTACCTCGCCGAACCATGATGGTGAGCTTAGCATGGGTATAAATCTTAGCCATAATCCGATTTGGATCGCTTTCTTGTCGTCCCCTGCGTCCTGTATAATACATAGGGAGTCAACCCACAGGTACTGGACGCCTAGACGATGAGTGGTTTCGAGGGCGTCCCGTATGGTAGCAGGTAGATCGCGCCAAGTAATTGACTCCTGGTAGAACTCGATGTTGTTCTGGCTCAATTGCATTGGTTGAGGACCTCCCCAACAGTAAGTTAAGGCTGCGTATGTCTTTCGTTGTGGGTTGAAACTAGAAACAAGTCTAAGCTTTAGTCCTGATCCAGAAGCACATGTGGTCATTTCGATCAGCTGAGTAGGGATAGACGCCCTCTCGGATATGGGGCACAACTTGTGCGTACTTAGACAGCTATCTCCGCAGTCTTCCAACCATTTTTGTATACTGGGAGGCGTGCGCTCAGAAAATGGGTCTGCTGCAATCGGTCAGACGCTCCTGACAGAGTTGTTTGTCGCTACGTCACTAGTCAACTCACCGTCATTCTAGACATAGAGCAAAAGAGCAACGTACAACTTTCAGCTGTGAGATGGAAATTGGCATCGTAGCCCTCCATGAAGTTGCTGCAAAAGAGAAGTGCGAGATAGCAACGATCGTACTAACTAGGCTCAGGGGCTTGGTATCCACAAATTGCGTTGCCCAGGATAGTAGCGATATCCGCGATATTAGTACTGACGTAGCTCGCTGCGTCACCACGCAGACTAGGTCTTTCAGAAAGACGAAGTAGTACTTCAAAAAGATCATTTCTACTCTAACAACACAGCAAACGATCAAGATCCAGTTCACTATCCAACTTCTCGTGCATTCTAGACCATAAGGCTTCCGCAAAACCACAGCCTGCGCTTGATTTCTTTATAGGTCTGTTACAGAGAGACCTAAGTCGCGCATTTCACGAGTAGAGTTGACGAAGGACATCGCCTCGATCGATCACAACCATTTACCAACAAAGCTAACACGTCAATTAAGTAGCTTCCCTAAAAGCAAAAATATCTTCGCAGTAAGAAAATATATGAGCCCGGAGATATTCCGGCTGTGTTAGGGCTACCATAAAAGTAGTATAACGGTGTTTATTACGTTTGCCTAGAAGATTAGTATGTAGAAGACTCTAGTAAACACAGAAAGCAAAAAAACGTATGAGAAATATTCAGATCTGTTAACGGCAGTCAAAGATAGGGGAAGACGATTGAGAGGCTTGGAGGCTACGGGGGGTGAAGAAATTAGGTGTCCGGCTAATTTTAAAATATGATCATGCCATGCGTCGGGCTGTCGCCACCCCCCGCATACCTATTACGCGATTGGGACTACTATACATGCTAGCAATAGATAGAGATACCTTGAGGAGTGCAATAGCTTCCTCGAAAAGAGATTGGAATAGACGATAGTAAGGAACAAAATTATTCATCCTAAGATTGTGTCCACTCCTTAACTAAAGCTGCGTTTATTGTAGGGAAGAGTATAGCTGGGATGCCGCCACCTAGGGTTTTCCGCCACACGTGGAGAGATAGTATAGCCCAACCCCATGGAACATATTGCTCTGCCCTTAGCCCTGCTCCCTACTTTTCAATGCGAATTTGGTTTACATTTTGAAAAGCAGCTAAGATTGGGGTAGTTCGGATCATTGCAACAGGCGTATGCGCCAAGTAAACATCATGTAGATCCTGGAGCAGCATGATTGCCTGGGACACAGCCGTGATTATTATCTTCGCAAATTGCATCTTTTGCACCGCTGAAACGACAGCAGTGGCATTCTGCATTAACTAAAGGCATTTGAATGATAAGAAGTGAGGTAAGGATAAGGTGTGCTGAGATTAATAACCGGACCATGACTTCCAAAGATCTTCTATAACGTTCAAGATAACGGTATGGTAGAGAGATAGAGTAGAGTATAGATAAGTCGTAGAGGAGTATCTGATAGATAGAGTATAATAGAAGAGAATGGGAGTAGCTTTATAGGAATTGGTAATGGTGCATAAAGGAGGCTGACTGCTACGCTGCGTACCCGTGCTAAGGCTTAGCTTATAACTAGTAAGCTAAGTCAGCCATTCTAACACCTTCTATAGGCGTGTGTTCACACCTTAAGGAACTAATATTAGTAATTTTATTAGTTAATAAACTCTAGATAATAAACTTTTCTTAGATTCTAGCTATATAGCTATATTTTATTATAATAAGGATAGAACTATAAGAAAAAAGACATAGATAGGATAAAGTTAAAAGGTATTATAAGGAATAAGTAAGATACTATCATTAATAAGAGGTAAGAGGGTAGAAAGCCTATAGATATATACGTTAGAAAGTAATAGATATTATAAAGCTTAAGGTTATATACTTTACTATTGTACTAAGATAAGATATCTTATTAATCTTAAAATAGTAATAAGTGTTAGAATAATATATTATCTCTAATATTCTATAAAAATATAAATAGATATAATAAATAGTATAATAGAACAAGAAGTAATAAGAATATAAAAATAGATAGATTTTATTATTACTCTTATTATAGTTAACTTAAATTATACTTTCTT
>NW_006911545.1:0-23324 GCF_000523455.1 Bipolaris oryzae ATCC 44560 | reverse complement strand
CGCGATGATCATTACCTTCTGACGTGGACGTCCCTAGGCCTTCAGCCATCTCGTCATTTGTCAAGGAGAGAATCCTTCTTGTTACTTGTAACACTGGTGCAGCCAGATCTATAAGCATATGTATAGGCAGCCAGCCTAGCTAGACCTATAAGTATACATCTAAGTAGCTAGTTTAGCTTAAAACGCTTTGTTACTTTGTATTCTCTACTAGTGTTTCTTTTAGTAGATTCAGATTTTGATTTTTATCATCGTTAGTTCTAGTCTTAACGGGTTTGAATTGCGACCTTTGGGCCGAAATCGCCACCCGTAGTTGCGGCTCTGGGCACGGCCCATAGGTAAACATCACTCGAGCAGAACAACACGTGAGCCGACAGATGACTTTTGCTTTTGTCTAACAAAGAGTCATCTTCTGTGACAGCTTGGCGTCCACAAACACCAGCTGGTAATGTATGATTGGACATTGTGAACATGTGCCTGGGAGGGTGACCCGCCTCGTCGCGTGAGGCTGCCGGCCCGCCACCGTGACTCGCCCGCGCAGGCCACCTGCTTGTTTCACCGCCGGCATCCCCACACGTCCCATTCGACAAGAGTCGATCGTCCCTCCACAAGCCGCATTGCCCAGGACAACGTCGACTTCGACGCCGACTTTTGGGTACACTTTTCATCGCACGTGCTTTAAGATGAATGGTCCTCTGTTCCCATAGATTTGACACGCTGTTCCCACGGTACACTACGTCTGGCATTGCATAGCTAGTTACGCCTACATACTTGCACCCACCACATCGTTACCATATTCTACTTGAACCTTGACATCGTCTACATCACCACTTCTGCTTTCCTACTCTCCAAGCATCTCAATATTACAATACACCATTTACGAATCACGCAGCTGCATTGAGCTTCCCTGCCTACACGTCATGGACACGCCAGACAGCACTTACAGTGGCTTCTTGTCCTTGCCCACTGAGATACGATGTCAGATCTACGATTATTTGCTTGCTGAATCATACGCCATTACTATCAGCGCCGCATACACGACTTTCCATGGTACTCGGATACAAGATCGCGCTCGCAAGACCGAGATCCCGGGTTTGCCACTTCATCTCGCTCCGATAGCACGACGCGGCCATGTCGCATCCCTCCTCTCCGTCGCGATACCTCCAAAGATCGACCTTGAAGATGGACAAATGGACAATGTTGCAGACGAGAATCTGGGGCTCTCAGCTCCATTGGCACTGTCATTGACCTCTCATCTGGTCAATGATGAGCTGAGGGATTGCATGCGGAGGCGAAAGCATATGTTGGATGCGCGAGCTGAGTACGATGACGACGGTGTTCTTCTGGACGATGAAGAGAACGCCGAAGGCATATCACTCCATGTATCATACCCATACGGAGTTCTGGTCTTGAAGAGCCAGTATCCGTACTTGCTAAAGCAAGCGCGGAGAGTCTACGTTTCTGGCTACTACACGCCTCTTCTCGAAGAAGAGCCAACTGTCCCAGATCCTAGCGATAGTGAGCATTTGACACCATCAAGCAGCCTTGCAATACCTTCTTTCAACACGCCAGTATCGGGCCCTACGACGAGCTTTATAGCTACACCCAGCAATTCCGCAAGACGGCCTCCCCGCCACGGCGCAAATAGAAGCCCCTCTCGTCCACGCCTCCGCATGGGCGCACCACTCCCATGCCAATCACGCCACAATACACACATCTATACAGCTTTCCCCGTATTTTCCAAATCTACTGCAACACACGCTCCAGTTGCCCTCGCACATCTCGTATCTACCATAATGCCTAAAACCCTTGGGTCACTTACAAAATTCACGGCGCGTATCCTCTTTCCGGGGGAGAATACGTATAGCTGCGTTTGGGGTGACGACAACAGCCCCGTCACTCACATCCTGCGCAGCATCTGCGGCGGCAAGATTGATATGAAAGTGTTGAGGTGTAACTTGGGCACGGGGCTTAAGTTGACGGCAAGGCCGAAACCATGGAGTCGTATCGTGAGTACGAGTTGGGTCAATTGGAAGAGGGGAGATCTTCCAGCAGAGGGCGGCCCCAATGTTGCAAGAAGGGCAAGTGGGTCATTGAGCGTGCTTGATTTGGACGATTTTTTGACGAGCGTTCCATACGATGCGTGATGAGGATTCCATGGCACATGCTAGCCCTTGAGCGAATCCATCAACTCGTTATGTTTATGACTTGTACTATACATTACAACGTACGCCTATGGCTGCGCTTAACCAGGAAGCTAGTGATCTACTGAACAATCTACAGGCGAATCTTCCTTTGACATGGGATAAGAATATGCGTTTCATTGTGTATTGTGTGGCTTTTGGATATCTTATTGATAGTATAGCTTGCAGATGCACAGAACATTTCCAATCGCGGGATGTAATCACCAGGTAAACCACTTGACAGTACCTGGCACCCCCACAGCCAAATCTCCTGCATCCGAAAACCCAACTCTTACTTTTCGATCCTCGTCGTCAGGATACGTCAGCCAAAAAGAGATGATGCGCAGGTGCTTCGGAACCTCCACATCACCCACTGCATCGTTACTGAAAATGTTCAGTTCCGCTCTCGTACGTTCCTGCTCGAGCGACAAAGCCTCATCCGCTATCCAACCGGCGACCATGCCATCCCAGAAGCCTTCTCTTCGAGGATGGCTCAGCATCAACCCGACAGCACGCCGCCGTAGTGCCTGGCAGGAAGCAGGCGCTCGAATAGCTATGAACCACAATGCCGCCGTCGGCCCCATTGAAGTCATAAAAACCGGCGTAGACTTATTCCCCGGCACAACCAACAACTGATCACACAGATCAAAGATGCTGGCAAACAATGCCGCCTCGTCAAACGGCGTCGTGAATGGCTCCTTAGCATGCTGGAACGCAGCCAAGCAAGGGAATCTCGCCACGATATCCGCCCGGGGCAACCGCAGCAAATACTCCATCTGGCACTGCATCAGCTCAAGCGCAATAAGCGGCTGTGTAAACTCGTCACGTCGACTCCCCCTCTCCGCCTCCCCCCACAACTTCTTCATTACCACCGCCCCAGCATGAAACCTCTCCACCAGCTCCCTCAACTCCACTCCAACCTGCTCCTCTTCCCCCGGCCCCCTCAGAAACGTCTTTTGGTTAAACGCATGGATATGGCTAAGCAAACACTCCATATGCCTCAGCACCCCTTGCAAGCTCGCCATACTCAGCTTCTTGCACGCCTCCAACGCCTGACCTCCAGACTTGACTTTCGGTTTCTTCACCCAGCTCCTCGACTGCGCAGACGGCATAATAGCCCGTATCTGCGCGTCCAGCGCTACGAAAATTGTGCGAAGCGATTCCAGCTCTACAGCGTGCTCCGTGACTGCTGTCTCCCCTGCATCATCCATCTCGTTCAGCATGCGAATCCCACTCCTTAAATGCTCGACAGCGTGTTTCTGGTAGCCTTGGAGACAGCACATGCTGCTGAAGAGAATCGCACATGTCATCAAGGTCATTTTGTCTTTCCCCGACGTCTTCGAATCCCCCGCTCCAGATTTCTCTAGGAGGACTTTGATAGCCCGGTTGGACTGGAGGAAGGCGAATTGCAGGTGCTGGTGCGCCATTGCGCTCTCCCGAATATGCGAGTGCGAGCCTTCGTGGAAGCGCCGGTACATGGCACCTAGGGCGATGACGCAGTGCTGGATTGCGGGTTCGCGGTGCGCGGCTTGGAGCACTTCGCGTTGCCAAAAGGGGGAGTCGAGGAAGCCGCGGAGTTTGGGGATAGCGTGGGATGTGAAGAAGGAGAAACTGGATTTTTCTTCGGTGGTGGAGAAGGGGAGAGCCGGGGCGAGGGGGAGGGGGACTGCGGGGTGACTGCGGAGGGTGCGAGGGGTAGATCCTGAGCAGAATGATGACAGGAGATTTTGAGCTTCTGCGGGTGACGAGGTGATGGGTTTTGGTGAGCGGAAGTTTGAGTCGTAGCCGTCGCAGGTGCGGCCGGTGGAGGTGCAGCGGGTACAGTGAGGTTTTTGCTCGTCGCATTTTATACGGCGAATTCTGTGGATCTGTTAGCATACCTTCGTCCAAGTCTCACTTTAAATCTTCTCTTGGAAATTTCCTCTGCATTTCCGTATTCGACAGGACAATTGCTGCTTGGACAGAATATATCGAGTCCTTGGCCATAGAACTGTGTCATGAACCCACCCCATCATACTACCAAAATCAACCACATCCATCTCTCTCCACCTTCTCCATACAAAATCTCGATAACTTACTTGCACGTCTTACATCCCGACCTTGCCTTGGGCTTCCAAGCCCTCTGTCGCGGTTTTCCCGCCACCAGTTCCATTTTCCAGATCTTGCAAGCAGCTACTACTTGTCGTTCAACCAGAAACAACGAAATCGACTCTTAGCAAGCAGGTCCAAACGTATACAGCAAAAGGCAGAAGTTTTACGATGAAAGCGACGATAAAAGTACCAAGTATGCTAAATAGCACTACTATGAATGTTCGACACGAGGCCAACTTTTTGAGGCTCGCACCTGCATGATGTAGCGTTGCGGCGCAGGGGTGGCTGGGGGCCGTTAGGCATCCATTATAATTGGTTGTTTGGACCCCCGGGGGTTTTATTTTGAGATCTGCCTAATAGAGTGGTCTATGATGCGCGGTTGGACAGGGTACGTGATCCTACCGATGGCACTGGAACTTGGGGTTGGGGTTTTCGGAGGGTCGTCGGGGTGTGATGGTTAGGTAGTGGATATGTTGGGTTTGGGGGCGAATTGTTGGTTGTTACACTTAATTGTTGGAGAATGAGACATTGTTGGAAAGGAACTATGGCCTTGTTGTATGAATATGAATTAATGTGATCTATGCAAGTGCCTTGCGATGTGAATGGAAAGAAAGCGGGGCTAGGAATACTGCGGTGGGACATCCATCCTCAGCCACAGATCCATCTACCTAGGGCTATTAATCTAAACGCCTGCGCCACTTTCCGACCCTCAAAATAGCAAATACATCGCTCATAGCTTGCGCCAAAGATCCCGTAGATATCCTGCTTTACCCCCTTGCTCGCTGTGTGGCTCGCCATGTACATACACATCTCTCGCATCAAGATCCTTTCTCCTGCCCGAGTCCAAATCAATCTCTTCACTCCTCCAGAACTGCGTCTTGAACACTACCTTGTAGCCGACGTAGATGATTGCAAATACTGGAATCATAATGTAAGCATCGACAAAGTTCCCAGCATTAAATGGGCTCAAAGTGGTCCAGCCTTGAACAAGAGTGAGAAAGATGTTGGCGAAAAGTCCAAAGTAGGCATTCCAGGGATAGAGAAAGGATTTGAATGGTAGAGCGTCTGGAGTCCGGCCTTGAGCTTTCCAGGCTTTTCGGAAGCGAATGTGGGTAAAGGAGATGGCGCCCCAAACGAGAAAGGTGGAAACACCACTCAGGTTGACAATATAGGAATATGCCTTTCCTCCTCCCGTGCTGACGTTCATCATGGAAATGGCTCCGATTAGGTTTGTGAAAACAATGGCGTAGATTGGTACGCCGCGGCTGTTTGTTTTTCCAAGAAATTTCGGCGCCATTTTCTGTTGTGCCATGAAAAGTATAGTCCGAGATCCGATATAAATCGAGCTGTTCGCCGCGCTCAGGACGGTGATGAAGATGAAAGCATTGATAAGATGCACTCCTCCTTCCCAGCCAGCATTCTGCAGCGCGATGGTCATCGGACTCTTCAACGCACGACTGCTTCCATTCGCGAGTCCATCTGCATTCGAAGGGCAAGTGAGGCCAAAGAAGAATGCCACTCCCATGTAGACAAACAGAATGCGCCAGATGACCTGTCGAATTGCGAGAGGAACCGCCACAGATGGGTTTCTTGTCTCGGTTGCCGCAACAGCAACAGCTTCCACACCCGCGTAAAACGTCGAAGCAAAAACAAAGACAGTTGCTACTCCGCGAAATCCATTCACCCAAGGACCAGGGTCGTGCCAGTATCGAAAGCCAATCGCCTCCTTTTGCCCAATTAGTCCTCCCGATGCGTAAATGATGGCGAAAAGGAAGTAAGTGCACAGCCCAACAAGTTTGACCAGCGCAAGCCAAAACTCCGCTTCTCCAAACGATTCGACGCCGAGCATCTGGAAGCCCAAGAATGCAAACCAGAAGATGAGAAAGTAGCCCCATAGCGGCACCTGCGGGCCCCAGAATACCATAATCGACGAAATGACGTTGTACTCGTTCGCCAGCACGCACGCCCACACCAACCAGTACTGCCATCCCACCGCAACCCCAAAAGCCTTGTCCACGAAGCGCTCAGAAAGCGTAACAAACGCTCCACCCGTCGGATACAGCGTCGTCATCTCGCCCAGCGACTGCGTAATGCTAAACGCGATAATACCAATGATGCCGAATCCGATGAGCAGCGACGCTGGACCTCCTTGAGCAAGCGCACCTCCCGTTCCAACCAAGATACCGGGACCGATGATTCCAGCCAGAGCCATCATGCTCAAATGACGGGTTTTGAGTCCGCGCTTGACACCGCTTGGATCCATTCGCTGGAAATCACCATCTTCGTTGTTGTAGCTTGCGGCCGGTGAGGCGGGGCCCGCTGCGGCTTTGGAGTCGAAGAGGGCCATGACGTACAAGCCTGACGGCGGTCGTTGTGAAATATATTTCAACTAAGAGAGCAAAAAGCTCAAGAAAAGCATACTATGTACATGATTGCCGTAGAAGGATCCATGTTTATATAAGCGCATTATTTTTCTAGACTTGACTTGGCGGAAAGTTGACTGGGGGCGAATGACAGGCGGCTGGGGTCTTGGTGTGCATGTTGCGATTTTCACGGCTGATTGCGCGATAAGAGGGAAGACAATCGTTTTTTTGTGGCGGTACTGCAGGGACCGGTTGTTGGCTTGTTTAACGCCGATACTGTCGTATCTTAAAATTAGTGATTGGTGAAGATTCTGCGGAGAGAAAGAAATGCCAGTTGCTCATGGAGGATGGCGACATTTGCTATCGAGCAAGGTGGGTGGACGATGGATTGGGGTGGTGGGGAAAGTGGGCGGAAACGATAGGTTCGGTCTGAAGAGGGTTTAGCGGAAGGCTACAACTTGGCGCCACTTCTCCATGCGAAGCTTGTGATGTGGATTTTGCTATCATTTTGCTGTCATAGGCTGGCTGAAATCCCGCGTTCTAGATTTGCAAACTCCGCGGGCTCTATATCCAGAGTTTCAGCTTCAGAGTTTGCAATGACTCGGGTGTGGGCACGGCAGGTTCGGACCTTCCTGTCCACTTGGATGTCACTGGCACACCCTCAGTTTGCCATCACATGGCCGTCAGCCACAGAAAAAGCCTAAGAATCTTTTCCTTAGTTCCATACAGAATGATTCTTGTGCATTTTCTTCTCACATTTACTCTGGTCTTGGCGAGACAGGGGCTCGTGAGCTAATCGTTACGTCTCACAACTGTTGATACTGCTCCAAGTTGTATAATATACGAGTATAGGAAGTAGTCCACTCATTATCTCTTATCACACAATAGAACACTCAAGAACAGCAATATTCATAAAAATCGTAATATTTAAACACTCGTTACACTACTATACATATTTTTTCTAATATATCGTCGTTAAACACTGATCCAGTCAGTGCTATAGAAAAGGCTCCAGGCGTCTAGCCCGTCCTCCAACATTCATCGAACCAAGCGACTTTAGGGCAGGCGGCCAATTTCCATACGCTTCTTGAGCCTGTAGGCAAGAGCACGCTTCTTGGCCGCAGTGCTCTGGGTGAAGGCAACAGAGCCACCAAAGGGACCAGCAGCTGCACCGTTGCGGACACGCATGACACAGACATTGTTGACACCAGCAACAGTCGCATCGCAAGTCATACCGGCAGGCATCTGGACCTTCATCTCGAACTCGGTGTTGGTTGCCAGAGAAATGCCCTGGACACCCAGACCAGGGACGTCCTGAGTGACAGTGGCAGGCTGCATGGCAGCTTCATCAGTGCCACCAGATGTACCGTCGACATCTGCTGTGAAAGGACCCGCGCCATCTTGGTTAATCTAAAGGCTGTTAGGAAGTTTGTCATCGAGCTGAGCACCAAAGCAACTTACCTGACGAAGCGTCATAGTAACCGTCCCATCATCCGCACATGTCGGCAGACCCCCCGTCGCTCCCGCTCCAGTAGCAGCAGCAACCCTTGCCTCAGGCGGCCCATTAACCTTATCACCACCACCTCCAAACAACCCGGCAATTCCAGTTGCACCACCGCCTGCACCACCGCCCGCGGCAGCACCACCCTTTCCACCTCCCAGTCCCCCTAGAAGGTTGCTGAGGAACTGGCGCTTCCGCTGCGTGCCTGCACCTGCATTCTGTGCATTCTGGGGGATATCATCTTCAACCCCGACACTCCCCGATGCGCCCTGGTTTGCCGGCGGCGCAGCCCCGGACCCCATGAACGCGCCGACCATGACTGCAGCATCGACGTTGCCGTTGCCTTGCGTCCGGCCCAGGGGACCAGTTTTGCCGCTTGCGATTTCGCGGTCGCGGATGATGGCTGTGTCGGCTTGGGAACCGCATCCACTATTTGCTATGTTAGCCTTCTTCTTTCACGCCTGACCTGTAAGGGGGAGGGGGAAGGATGTATGGGGCTTACTTGGAGGAGCAATCACGTGGTGTTCCGTCTTGGATTGTCAAACCAGGCATGGTCACGCCATTTGCGCCTTTGACTTCGGTGACGACGCCGTGGGCGGAGATGGTGGTTGCGGCTGTGAGGGCGAGGAGGAGGGTGTGTGGGAAGTACATCTTTGCTTCTCTTGTAGTTCGAATAGATATAAAAGTTTAGTTGGGGAGGGAGGCGAGATCAACTCGGTTTGTCTATCCCAGATATGCGGATAGAAAGAAAGATATAAAGGGATATATATATGTAGGAATATATATAAGAAAGCGCCAGGCTAAGAAGAATCGTAGAGTGATCGACACAAGGCAAGATTGTGCTGCGGATACCTTTGACTCGACGTTTCCCTCCGCTCTTCTTATACAAATCCTTCCTTCACAAATTCACGAACAAGATATGTCATACAGAGGTAGGCGTAGATCATTCATTCGCACCGCATTCTGCATTCGGCCTCATAGCCGCCATGCCCTGCGACTTGCCAGGGAAACCTTAAGTCTCCACTCACCGCACCCGACGTCCCTATCGAGTAACAAAAATCGACATCAGGCATTGCGGCGCCTGTGTCGTGAGGCGTGTTTGGTCTGAGGCTTTGCGCTTGTGTTGGCCGCTTCCCAGCGGGGCGGGAAGAGGGGGTCCAAAACATGGGCTTGGCGTGTAAATCACTGTGGCGGAGTGGTGATTAGCTAGATGGGCCTGCGGGAATGTTCTGAGGATCCCAGGCGCCAAGGCGTGCGAGTGATGGTTTTTCATGCGTGAGGTTTTGAGATATGCGAAACAGGGAGACAGAGAGGGGGGGACGGGACGGGAGTAGTTTGTTCATAGTAAAATCGCTATTAGGTGATTGCTGTCACGTAGTTGTTCAGTAGCAACTTGATTATTCATATGTCAAAGAATTATAGTAAAAGAACGACGGAATCCGGGAAGAAGAATATCGTACACCTGTCTACGCTGTCAAACCCATCAGCGTGTAGTCTACAAAAACCCACCGCATCAAGCTAGCCTAGTCTCGCGCCTAACCCGTTTCATCATCACGACCATCACCAACCATCCAACACCCAACGCCACACTCACACACATACAACCTCCCAAACACATTGCCCGACCAATCCCAACCCCAAATCATCGCAAATCCCTAAAAATAAACTTTTTCAAAAAGATGCAGCCCCTTGTCAGGTGTTTTGTCACCAAGGAGCAGAGAAACCCCATTCCACAGCGCGGTTGTCGCAGTCCCCGTGTCGCCACTAGCGTTTCATCAAACAAGAACAAGGTCGATCTTCAAACTTGTTGTGCCTTGGTTTTCTTCCCAGACCCTCACTTTCGAATACCTTAGACTCCGTTTTCTGTTTAATGCATGCAATGTGTCTCCGGCCCGCTCCTGAGGGCTTTGCTTACAAAGGGCCCCCCCCCACTGTGACCCGAGAACGTGGAGTAGAGATGTGACGGTGGTGGGTATTTAGTGTTTAGTCATTGCAGAGAGGCGAGATCGAAGTGGGGGAGTTTTGTGACTTAGCCTGGGTGTTCGGGGGACGAGGACGAAATGGGGAAGGAGACGCGATGTTTTTTTTTGAAATCGATTTTTGAATGTGTCAAACGTGGAAGTTTGGAGTTTGGTCTTAGGAGGGTAATGTATAGGGCCAGTGGGTTCTTTTGGCGATTTTGACATCTTCATGCACTTGCCCGTATACTGGCGCTTCGGATAGGTATTGCTCATACTATTGCTTGCAACTGCTAATGAGACATGTGTGACTTAGGGATCCTTGGGACTTTGATTCTTCACATGGCGCCCAAAGAAAGAAATAATTGGAGTGTAGCGACGGCGATGGCTTCGCTTCCGAGCACGAAACTCGCTATGGAGAAACCGTCTTGCAGGCTTTTCTTGCATATACCCCATACGAGCCCAAACGTGCCTGCAGATGCAATGCCGGAAAATAGAACGAGACAGATGCGCTGTAGATCCATGTCTTGTTCGAGATGCACGCCCCATCCCGTGTAGAGGTCGGGATCTACGCCCGGGGTTGGGCGCTCCCCGATACGTTTTGGGAACTGCCTAAGACAAATATCGTCTTGGAAGCAATCCTTAGGCGAACTGAAGCGATGCATGAGAAAGTCACTACCCAATGCCGGCGTACGGTCTGGTTTGCGAGGATCACATGTGTAGTGCTTGACAATCTCCGGTGGCATATCAGAGACGAGGCCATCGACTTCTTCGCGAGCGTGTAGAGTAAACTAGGTAGGACCTGTGAGCTTGAAACAACACCTATTTTTTGCATTGGGAATCTTACCTTGACAAAGCTCATTCGTTGTACGGTCTGGAAGCTGAATTGGCGGTAGGCCCACCGAAACTTTGAGTGGTACTCACGGCGTAACGCTTCGAAGAGCTCGCGATCTCGAGTGATTGTTGAAACACGGAGGTCATGACGGTTCGTTAAGAATCTCTTGACCTTCATGCATAAGAGGATGAAGTCTTCTGGTATGTTGATATTGGTGCTGTTCACTCGAGTGCTAGTTGTTGAAGACGAGGAGTGCCGGTGCTGTCCTCCTGATGTTGCCTGAGAAGCTGTGGAGAGACCTGTCGAAGTATGAAGTGGCTCGTTGGAATTGCTGGGATCGACATTTACACTCGAGTTTGATGGCAAACTCCCATTCGTTGGCCCATTAGTCGCTTTAGAGGAGGGACTTTTGTTGTGTACCGCGTCTGAGAGTCGAGGATCCATAGCTGGTAGCGACAGAGATCTCCATTTTTCGATACCCAGCCATGCAAGAATGCAAAATAGAATCCAAGTGCATATGTTTGCAATGGACATCCGAAGTCTCTCAAAAATGGTTTGTGAAGAAGGTGGGTTGGACTGAGATAGATTACATGCTTCCAAAGAAGCTCTTATACCATGTTCTTGAAACGTTTCCAGGAGTTCACGTACCGCACCGGGCCGATGCTCAATGTAGTAGTCAAGTCCCCGATGTCCGCATTTCTTTTTCAAGTTAGCGAAGCGTATGAATAAGCCGTCCAAATCACTCACACATTTCCAAGATAATCGGTAGCGCTTGTCTACCATAGCTGCGGCCTGCGGCTTTTCAGTCTTGTTCCCAACTTGGACGTTCGCCTTCGTCTTTCTCTGAATGATGTCTTTGCCAAAGTTGCTGCGTGCAAGATCTACTCGGCTCGGGAGAACGAAATGACCTGGGTTTGCACTGCTATTATCGTTCCGCTGCACCTCTTTTTCTTGCGTTGCTGGCATTATGTATACCGCCCTCAAAGGTACGTTGGCCAGATGGGGGTGCACCTTGCTCCAATACTCGTTATCGCCCATATAACATGCGCCAGTAAGAGTATAGTATTGCTGTGCGCCCAAAGGCTGGGTAGACAATGGATGGAACGCCCGGAGAGTCAAGAGTGCCGAGTGCTCGGGTACAAAGAAGATCGCTTTGTCGTCGTTAGATGGTTAAAGGGCCTGTGGGAAAATTGAGTTATTCACTCACCATCCTTTTTCTGTGCGCCAGGCGAAGCCAGCCCTAACCTTGATAGATGAGCTGTTTTGAACAGCCGGTGACCGCGCGTGGCCCTTTTCATCTGTTCGATAAGACCGCCATATGTGTTGTATGCTTCAGATCGACAAGATGGGTTCAGGTCCTGTTCAGATTGAGAGTAGGCCCTGTCTAAAAGGCTGGAGAGATTCTTCAAGGTATTTCGAGAAACCGAACCTTTGCCGCTGTGCTTGAGCATTGTCAAAAGCTCTTCAACACCACCTAAAGCGATCCAAGCCTTAGGAAATGGCCCGTTATCGTACTGCTCCGCTTTGTCGATATGACTAACATCTTCGATGTAGTCAATCAAAAGAGCTTTTACTTTGAGAGCAGCACTTGCATCGGGTGTAAGTATTGTACTAATACTCCGTTTCAATAGCGGTAACTTCAACGCCTCAATGTAGTCCCGGACAAGCAAAGCAAGAGAACTAGCTGGCATGTCATATCGTCCCAGCTTGAACGAGATCTTTCCCTGCAGCATCAACTCTCTGCACAACTGGGGATCTTTACGGAAAAACTTTTTCCAAAGTCTGAGTGGTTTGACCAACATTTTGAGTGCTGATACATGAGGGAGACGGCCATTACGTATGAGCCAGAGGACAGAGCCGGGACGCTGGAGGGCCTTTAGAAATGGCCGATAAGCCTCCTCTTCTACTTTGTTCACTTCACCTGTCCACGCAATGGCTTTCGTAGCGCGTTTGTAGATTTGGGGGAACAGCTGAGTATGTGTAATTCTTTCAGGCATCTTGACGCAAATGGCATCGATCCACAGCCGCCTCTCTTCATGCGTATGGCGCAACCAGAGAAGTGCACGTTGCAGATGAAAAGGGATTAAGACAACTTTAAACCCTATGACCATGAATTCCATAGGGTGAGAAGGGAATTTGGTGTTGAACATTGCCTCGTACCCATTTTGGTCAGCCTTGCCGCTGGTGTCGCTACCATTGTCGAGATCGTAAATCTCGAACCGTCCTTGTAGCGGCGCTGTTCTGTCTTTGGATGGGTAGAGAACCAGAATTCGGATCTCGTTCGCTTTTAAAGGAGGGTAACCGCGGAGCAAATCTAGTACTCCAGAAGGCTTCCAACGAGAACGTTCCTGGGACTTTGCATCGCCGATGTTGACGACAAGCTTGAGGCACCAATTTGTGAAGCACGAAATAGCAATCCAAAGTAAGAATTCTTTGGATGTAGTTGTTATGTAGTAGGGAAGAAGTAGGAAAGAAAGGGCTGCTAGCACTGCTGTGCAGTTCTCCCTAAATGAGTTAGAGCTCATGATGGTTGCGAGATGCGTCAAGAAAACAGAGAACCAGGTGCGTGTTTATAACTTCAGCAGTTGCTACCTAGCCGACACGCCGCAGGCTCAGCTCTCGCAAATCCCCATTCGAAGCGCGCGCCACAGCGTCCTCAATCAGTCGAGTGATAATCGTAAGGCATCCTCAGCCTTGCCCCTCATTTCGGCGGGGGCTGATTGCCACAGCCACAGCCTCCGTGACACTGTATAACCGGGTTCTTGGGGTGATGGCAATGCCTTTTGTAGCGCGATGGAAGCATATAATTACAATAACAAAAAAACCAATTGCTATAGAAAGTCGACTGTTACTATCCCAATAAGCTGAATACCATTCCGCCCCCCCCCCCCCCCCTCGCCAAGGCGCTGAGACCCGAACACCCACCATGCAGCAGACATAAACGCCTAGAGGAAGCATTTCACGCACTGAAAGCAAGTAAAATCATACCTTTTATTCGCAACAGAAAAACCACCCCGACATGCGAGGTCAACTTATATCCAAAAAGGAACTACATACCATTATCCCCACGCTAAGCCTCTAGACACAAGCATTCACCACGCAGCATCCACAACCACCCAATGCAAACCATGTAGTACGTGATAAGAAGTAACCCACGACTTTTCTTCTTTCATTCAGAAAGATTCATAGAAAAAAAAAGAACGAGCGAACTCTTCTCTAATGAATCCCGCCGCCCGGGCATTAGTCCCATTAAAAAAAAACAACAACACCCAACCCAAAAAAACTTCCCCCCATAAATACTCCACCCTCTGTCTTCTCTGGTATCTAAATCGCACGCGCACACACATACCCAGATCCCCCCCAGTATCAAAGTTAGAGAACAAAAAAAAAGAGTAAAAACAAAAAAGGGGTTTGTTGCCAAGATCATCGTTTTCGTTCCCGGCCAAAATACACAAAAAAAAATCTCAAAAAAAAATAAATAGTACAACGAATGAATGTTTCCAAATACAAAGAAAGAAAAGGGCAGGGTCGCAAAATCATTCAAGCCCCAGATCCCGTTCCCCTCCTCCCACCTAAACCCGGTCTCGCAGCACCAGCAGTAGCACCACCACCAACACTACCCCTGTGCCTTCCCATCCCCGTACCACCCCCACCACTCGCAACCGTAACCCCATGCATAAGATCCAAATCCACCGGCGTCCCCGCTCCCAACGCAAATCCGTACGCCTCGGGCCCTTGACCTGCAAACACCGCATCATCGCCTAGACTCTGCTGCGGGGGTGGATCCACGTTAAAGGGGACAAAGTAACTGCTCATGGGGTCGAAAAAGTTACTCGTAGGTCCGAGGCCGAGGGCGTCGAGGTTCCAGTATGCGTTGTGGAAGTCGGATGCTAGGTCGGGAAAGGGGGACAGGTTTGCGGTGTGGGCGGAGGAGTCGAGTTGGTGGGCGTGCGAGGGGTGGATTATTGAGGGGGAGGTGTTGAGGAGGGGGAGGGAGGAGTGTTGGGGTTGGTGGTGTGATGTGAAGTCTGCGAGGAATTGTTGGGATGAGGATTGTTGTTGTTGTTGCTGTTGCTGCTGTTGCTGCTGGTGTTGGACGAAGAGGTTTACGGAGTCGTAGCCGGCGGCCATGGCGCTGCGAATGTCGTCTTGGGTGAACATGTTGACGGGTTCTAGGTGCTGTTGGGCTTGCATGTGCGCAACGGAATTTTGCTGAGAATGACCGTTGTGGTGTTGATACCGGGGTTCGGGTTTCGACATTGACTTTGTTCTGTTTTTCCGCGCTTGCTTGCGGTGGTGCTCGATCTTTGACGGTGGGGATAACGAGGCGAAGAATTCCTCCACACTCTGCAGGTCGCTCCTATGTCCCAGGACCGCATCGGTGCCTGGCTCGGTCTGGTTCGATTCAGCCGCATCTTCGTAATCCGTCTTTGAAACGCCGTGGGGGTATCTGTCGAACCAATCTCCATATTGGAAGATCCTACCCTTGTTTTCACCACTAGTGTCGGGCCCTTTAAGCTGCGCATCGGCGTGTTGTCGGTACAACTCTTTGAGATTTTCTGCAATGTAGTGAAACATGCCCCAGTACTTCTTCATCTTTGTCAGATACTTGACGTTATACGCAAGGTACTTTTTCGATTGTGCTTCCAGCTTTGGGTTTTTCGAGAAGACTCCATGGACATGGACAGTAGAAGAAAAGAAGGCCGAATATCCTGCAAATGGGGCGAAAACGTTATGGTCCATGGCTTCGTTAATGAGAATTGATATTTGGTTCGCGGCGTCGAGTGCAGCGCGAGCGGATTCTGTGAGAAAGTCATGTGGCATGTCCTTAGGGGGCCTACTTCCTGCGGTTGAAGGCAATGCAAACCGATGCATGAAAAGCATAATTTGCTGCCATAATATGTGAAGGTAGAGGAAAGAGTTGGCGGTCTTCCCAATGGCATGGCTCTTGAGGTTTTCGGGGGTGTACACGAGCATCTCGGGCAATGCGGCCTTGAAATCCTTGGCTTCCTTTTTGATAGCGTGGAATGTGGACCCCGGAGACCACATAGTCTCGGATTCGCGTTCTCTGCCACCCAAATTCATGTACTTGATCAGCTTTCCCCATGTGCAGACCAGTCGAATGGTATATGCAGAAACACCCATGTTATCGCGGGGATTCGAAAGCTGGCCGCTGTCAGGTGGGACGGGATTTGGCACGTTGCCCTCGAGATTCTCCGTTGGCGCATGTATCTCGTGTATGTAAAGGTGCTCTTTGACTGGTAATTGCACTTCAATGTATTGCTCGTGGACGAAAAGTGGTCTGTCGGAACCAGAAGAGTTGAAACGATCCATCAAGAAGCAAGACCACATTGTCCGCCGCCGGATTTCTCTGTCTGTAGCGCTCAGAGGTTTCCTGTCGGCTTCGCTGACCAGCGGGTCGTATTCATTTTCCTTGTGTAATTGCAGTGCGTATGCCATTCTTTGCGCCATGCCGCCGAACATCCAACTCCGACCACCCTGACATGTGCCAAATTCATGCAATCCAAGCAACAAGTAAACTATGAGAATTGTTATGTTAGGCGTATCGTATCGTTTTAGCGCAATCTCACGCGCTCGTACTGCCCAATTGTCACCTCGCAGAAAACACGGTTCTGTCCGTAATTGCGGGTGGTTTGAAAACCGGGCTGAAATGGCACACATGGCTAGAATCAGTACAGGCGGGACTTTGCCTGTTGCCAGCTTCCGCATGAAACTGGGCTTGTGAAGAAGGGGATAGCTTTGGCCGTAGACATAGTCAAAATAGACCTCTGCCAAATGCTCCTGCATCTCTTTTGATGGCAAGCTCTCGGCACCTTCTGTGAGGAGCTTGCTTTCATCTGATTCCTTGGTCTGGGTTGTTGAGTTGGCTGTGTTTGGGTCTGTGCCTCTTGCTTTTGACCACTCATCGAGTTCGTTGCCAAAGGCCTCTTCTGCGGCGCGTTTCTTCGTGGTGGGTGTTTTGGGTGGGGCGCCGGGGATAGCGGGCTTAACGACGGATCTGCCTACATTGGCGACTGAAGGCAGGCTTTCTTTTGGTATGAGTTTGATGACACGATCTTCCATGCGCTTCAGCCTCTTGTCCAGCATGGCCATATAATCAGTTCTTGGCGCGGCTTTTCGCGTCGTGACCTTGTACACACATGGTATCCTGCTGCGCAAGCAGTGCTTGCACGCCGGCTTTTCGCCAGAGCAGCGAATCTTCTTTCTCCGGCAGGCAATGCAAGCTAGCGGCAGCCTCTTTCTTTCCTTGCCGGCCTTTGTCTTCATCTCGCTCCACAGTGGCGGATCCTGGACATCATCTTTACTCCGTCTCGACGTGGTCGAATGGTCTGTGCCATTGATGCTGTTAGCTGAGGCGTCTTTCAAAACATCTCCCATGGCAAACATGTTCATGGCTTGCGCGCTCTCCGGGCTCGTATGGTTCCCGTCGTGAGCCGGGCTTCCGCCAATGCTCATTCTGGTTGGGTGAACGCTGCTGCCGGCACCGCTCATACCCGCGTCGCTCATGTTGCCAACACTGCCTCTGTGGTCGGCGTAGCCAGGCTCGATTTTTGGCTGCAGACCGTCAAAATTAGAGGCATATGACTGGCCCTGGGCGAAGGCCATGTCATAGTCGGCAAGCGAGGCCATCATGTTTGCAGGGCTGGTGCCGACATTGTTTGGAGAGGCTCGGTAATCAGACAGGCCATAGTCAGTCAACATGAGGGAATCGTCGGTGTCGTAGGGCGGGTGCGAAGGGGCGGCTATCGAGGTTGCGGTGGCGCTCGAGTCGGCCATGACTGTCTCGACGAACGGGTTGCGCTCGTGTCTACCTGGATGGCTATGTCGCAAGGCAATGCCGAGGCAATGTCACATTAGTGTTCCAAACTTGAGCCGAGCAAGTCATGTGAGCGTGTTGATTGCAGGGCAGAGAAGCATGGCAGAGATGCAAAGTGGCGCGGTGTTCCAGACGGTTTGGGCGTGCGTGTGCTGTGTGCTGTGCCTTGGGGGCTCGGAGCACCGGACGAGAGAGATGCTTGGGAGCAAATGGGAGAGGCTCCGATTTCTCCACAGGATAGTCACGGCGCTTTGGAGCCAAAAGGCAGTGGGGCGCTAGCTGGTATATCAAAGCGCAGGCTGTGTACTTATGTGGGGACGAGAAATGAACGTCAGCACCGCGACGCAGACATTTACAAGGCCAAAGTCACAGCCAACGCAGGCGGCTTTGGCGCGAGCAGAAAAGGTTGGCTGAGGGTGGTCGAGGAGGTGCACGATGACGGCGAGCAATGTAATGGGCAAGGCCAGCGGGTTAGCATTAGCAGCGAAAAAGGGCGGGTTGGTGCTTGGTGCTTGGTGCAGGCTTGTCTGACGCTGGGCCGGTACTGCTATGTGTACTCTACTATTACTAGGTACACAGTGGTCGCTGCGTTCGGTCCCATGGCGCCGCGCACTCCCGTCGAGATTCGCACAGCTTGGCCAGCCCGCTCCTTGCCTGTTGAGGCTGGCATGGAGACGCCATCAGGCTGCTTCTGGTCGATTAGAATCGCGTGGCGGCAGGTTTGGGTTGGGATGGGATACAAGCGACGGCGATGCGGTGGGCTTCCCCACATGGACTCGCTCTCGCTCTGGACAGGGCCTGATTACTCAGGCATCACCAAGCACAAAAGCACACAAGGTCGCCTCCCGCCCCCTGCCTAGGCGCACGCACCAGACGATCATTGGCAATCGCTTTTAGGCAATCCTATCACTCGGGCAGTCTGCACGAGATAGTAGTAGGTACGGAATACCGAGTAAGTACTGCAAGTGCTGTAAGTACCTACTATACTGCTTACACCCTACACACTCGATACGTGCGTACTGCATAGATTGCCCTGGCCCGCTTGACACTCCCACTCCCACTCCCACTCCCACTCTTTCACCACCATGCATCCTCCTGTCATGCACGCACATACGCACAGTCGATCCTCTTTGCACGTCACGTCCGACGCCCCATGTTTTCCCTTGAACGTCATCAAGCCCCGTTTCACCTTGCCTGACACAGACATGCTGAACTCTAAACCCGCACAGAAGCTGAATGATTCTAGCATCACCGGATAGGCCCGTCTACCTTACCATACCCCCCCTTCCAAAGACGAAAATCAGACCACGACTCGGTGGCTTTTGCGACAAAAGTCAGTCCGTTGCAAAGAAACGGGCGGGACCCCATGATGCGCCCACACACCGGTTTCGCCCTGCCTTGTCCTCCTCTCACTCGTTTTTTTTCCTGCGGGGCTGAACGCTAGTCCTCCTCCTACTGGGCCCGCCACTATGCCCAACCCCAACCCCAATGCCAACCAGCCAGCCAGCCAGCCCGCACGCACGCACGCACGCCGCCGCCAGCCCACCACTAACCCCTACCCCTCCCATTCGCAGTCAAAACCCAAAGAACCTCAATAAAGGCCACGTGAGGTACGCAGCCACATTAAACCCCATTTCACCCTTTTCTTCCCCGCAAACGCTCTTGCCTTATTTTCCGATTCGACCGAACCACTAGCCATTTACCCTTTTTGCCAACGCATGCGCATGTTGAAAAACCCCATTGTTTTTCCTTTCTTTTCCCCTTCGCACATGTGCATGCCCACCACCACCATCACCATCCAACGGCCCGATACTTGGCACCTTCCCACGTTGGCCACGTGCAAATACACGACTATCGCCTTTTCCTTTACCTTGATCTTGATTTCCTATAGGACAAGCCAGCGTAGTCGTTATCTAATTTCCCCTCCCCCCCGGTCTTAAAAGGATGAGAGGGGTAAAGAGCGAAAACCGGGTTAGTTTGTGTAACCATTTACTTTTGGTCTTTTGCGTCGTGTGGGGTCAACTGGGAAAGACCCGGTGTACATACGTGCGTACGTACGTAGTAGATAAGCCGTAAGTATGGATGCATTTGCGACCCCACTCTGACGTTGGATAAAAAAGAAAGAGGGTAAGGACAATGGTAAGCTACGCACTGTTAGGGCTACGTTACCTTTTTTTTTCTTCTTCTCTTTTGCGAATATTGTAAGCGTTGTCTGATCCGTTTGTCTGCTGTGTTGCGATGCAATGTATATGTCTGTAGACTGGAATTGCTATTCCAGTAGCCTTTTCCCCCGGAGCATCTGAGCGCACCACCAAGTTTAACAGGAGCTAGTTGTACGCCGTTATTCCCGCAGGTGGTGATAATCTTCTGCACGCGCACGCACGCTCCAAAGCAATCATGTAGTCAGTGCGGTAGCATGGAAGATGACGCCCAGACTAAGCTTATTCTCATCAATTCATTGCTTGTTCGTTAGCCCTACGCAAATTTAGATATATATATAACCAGAAGAGGACCGATAGGCAATCGGTGACTGTTTTGTAAGGAAAGGAGAGAAAGGCAGGGTACAGAACCTGGCCAAGTGCGAGGCGAACAATTTGCAGACATATACCCCACATGAGACTGCTACAACTACTAGTGATCCAACTTCTTCGCGAAGGCATCAAAGTTATGCCATGCCTCCGCCGGGATATTTTCCATACGCACTATATGGACTGTAGGAAGATTGTTGTCAGCATAGAGAACCCACACAAAAGCCCTTGTATCTCTTGACCGAAAAGAAAAGGAGAGGTAGACTTACTCATACTTCTGGTATGTCACCTTATTGGCGGCATGCTCAGTCGCTGCTTCTGCCATAGAAACAGCCATATCCTGCTTCTCCATCATGTCCGCATCCATGGCCATGTCTTCTGACATACTCATGCCCATGTGGCGCTTGGTCATGTTCGCCTCTTCCATTATTGCAGCTTCCATCTTTGTGGCTTCAGCCTCGGCAGGGTAGTCGCCGTATTTTGTGTAGTATTCGCCGTAGCTCGCGTAGTCCTGCACCACGGGCTGCATTATCTCGCGCTTCACTGGGTTGGACATGCTTTTTCCCAGCGGGGCGGCGACTGCAAGGCCGACTAGGCATGCAAGAAAGGATGCAGGATGCATGGTGAGGAGTTCTTGGAAGACTAGGGGTTTGGAAACGCCAAGTAGTGACTGTTTGCTCAAAACTGCTGATTGTATGAGTTGATGATGCTGCGAATCCGATATGGGAATGGTCCTTTTGTATACAATCTTGTCTACTTTGTCCTTGACAAGATTTCCGACATGCACGCTAGCAATCGAGATGCAGCATTAGGTTCCATCCGTTCAGCACCCTGCAGCACTGGCTCAATTCTACAGTTAGCTCCCAATGCCGCATGCTGTAAGACATGCAAACTTACAGTAGGAATGTTACCTGGTGCTATCTTGGGTCTGCGCTATCGTCAAGTTGACCCATTGTATTCAAATAACGCATTCCAGGACCTCAAGGCGGTGTGTCTGTGGCACATGTAAAACATAGATTTCCTGTTCTGAATTGTGGGGCTTGTTGTTTGCACGATGAGGGCCTTAGAATATGAATGGTTTTGTGTCCCGTTGTCATCTTTGTCCCAAGGCTGAGATGGTGCACCGAGACCAGTCTATACGGTGGTACTCGTTGCAATATTGTCCATACAGTAAACCAGGTAGTGTACTGGGATCAATATATCGCAAACAAAGAAGTATGAGTGTATGCAGGTGATTGTGTACATGCATGCAGGCTGTTCAACAGCGCTGTACGACAGTGACAGGTCGGATCCTGGATACATGTTGAAAGTAGCCCTAGGATAATTAGCGCCAAGCGATATCACCTCTAGAGTCAGATCAGGTGGTGTTAACAATGTGGTCATGTTGCCTCTTGTATCTGCGTACCAACGTGTTCGACATTTTTGACATCTGTCGCTGTACTACCGCTTGTCGTACACAACTGGACCTGTGGTACTGATTGATTTGTACAGTTAGTAGTGATCGGGCACAGATGGGACATGACGGCGTTTGACTTGACCGTGTATGCTCTTGCTGGAGATAATCTGGGTCTTATGAGTGCCGCGCTGCTGTCAAGAATACTCTGCTTCCCTTTGCTCCGGCTCATCTTCGAGGCAAATTCATGCCATATCCAAAATGCTGAAAGTATTTAACCGTCAGCCTAAACATGACTGCCTGCATCGGCGGGACTCAGAGAGCCAAGATAGCGACAGCTTGCTGCCACTCCCTTCTTCGGGTTCGCCACCCCTCAAACCCTCTGCTTTGTACCGTCCAAGTCGCGACATTCGGGTCGCTGTAAGGGTGTATGTGCTGTGCACTATCGTATACGTGGGCGCGACGTTATGGATGGCTTTCCATATGAACCGAACGACCTCGGTCGTCAATGCTGACGAGTTTTGCATTCACCACATCTCGCAATACTGTAAGCCTGGATGAACGAAGATTGGTGGCAGCTGATGACCTTGGCAGCACCCGTCGTCAGAGATGTGAAGCCGAATTGGCATGTGCAGTTGTTCAACGGAAGCTTCTTGCACAAGAATGCTTATCGGCAGTCGGCAGGGCCAGAAGTCGATGCGGCGTGGGATGCACTAGGTATCAACTGTAAGTGTCGTTGGTATACTGATGACTTGCGTTGACTGTTGTCCGAGATCGAAGTATAGTGATTCCCGAGGCCGAGGCGGAGCGAACTGGACTGCGTCATGATCAGGTGCAGATTAGTCAGGAGTACGGTGGTGGCTTCCCAGCCAACGTCGAGGGCCTACATCACCTGCATTGTCTTGTAAGTGCCAACTTTGTGTGCAAATAAACTGATATTGACTGCTGGAAGGATCTCCTTCGCAAGACGCTGCATTGGAACTACAACTACTATCTGTCACAAAAGCAGGGCGCATTTGTGAATAGCGAGTACATTGTGCGGGTGCATGCCACTCACTGCTTGGACACTATCAGACAGGTCCTCATGTGAGTTTCGGGTGACTCATCAGCCATACAGCGACTAACGAACCGGGCAGGTGCAACCCGGACGTAGGCGTGCTGGGTCAGGTGTGGTGGCAACCTGACAGCGAGCCAGAGCCAATGCCGTTTGTCGACTTCAACACGAAGCACCGATGTCGCGACTATGAGGCTATACGGAAATGGGCAGAGGCGCACCAGCTGCCGCCCGAGACAGAGGTGGATATGGAGAAGTTCTATCAGAGGCCGAAGGCAGGGGACACGGTCTTGGGCAAGATTCCATGAAGTCATGGCGGGTGCTGGGCAGGTCAGCCAGAGGGGCGGATTGGGTTGTTAGATAATGGATTCATTAGCTAACCATACTGTACCTAGTCAGTGTGTTTAATAGTTTAGCTAATACAACACTCTACTAAAATACGCGCCTAGTAAAAAATAAAGCTTTTAACTACTACTAAGATATTATTGTGTTACAAGTAACAAGAAAGATTCTCTCCTTGACAAATAACGAGATGGCTGAAGGCCTAGGGACGTCCACGTCAGAAGGTAATGATCAACGCGGG
>NW_006911544.1:5643-23403 GCF_000523455.1 Bipolaris oryzae ATCC 44560 | reverse complement strand
ATTAACTATATAAGAATAGACGCTAGTTAGCTCTAAGATCTATAACATTAACTTACTAATATAAGGTAACTTTAACGTTATAATTAAGGCATAGGTGTAAGAATTAGTATTAGGAGCTATAGTAGATAGATGACTACGACTAATTAATAGCTTAGCTTAAAGGTAGGAGTTGTGCCAAGAATAGTTACGCTAAAGCGCCGAAATTAGCGTCAGACAGAACTTTTGAAAGGCACCTCCGTATGGACTGTGCTTTGTTTTTTTGAGGCGTAATCACATGCGGCCGTCGAAAACTTGGGTTAAGCCACAGCGGAGTTTGGACTAGTGCCTGTGTATACGGAAAGTATGGGCGGCCGGTTTCTGTAGGTGAAAGATTAAAATATTGGGGCTAGTGCGTTTGCAACGATGTGGGTTGTTGCTGCAAGGAGCCAAGATCGTCGTACTTGGTTTGCTTTTTCGTTTTGCGCTCGAATGGGTAGATGAAAGAAGGGGGGTTTGTTGGGATCATTTGCCGAGCTTTTGCCGGAAGGTTTGGAAGGAAAAAGGCAGTTGTAAAGGCGTTGAGGGCGTAGTAGCGGTTGAATAATTAACATTATGACGTCGTAAGTCGTGTTGTATCCTATGGATGTGGTTGGAGGCCTTTCTTGCTCCAAGGCAGCCGTTGGCTGCTCGTCCGTTATTTCGGAACCCATTTTTGACCCAAAAGAGATGATGATAAGAAAAGGGTATCATAAACGTGTATGCGGTCGATGCGGTAATCCTTCTTCTAGCGAATTCATCGATTCAGGAGATGCCAGAGTGACTCGTCCTGTGACCTCGTCGACGACAAGGTTGTCCATCTCCACATACGCTTCTCGTCGCTTTCCGTCCGAATTAACTAATGACTCTTCGCTAATGTTTGTAGTGCCGTCCGAGGCCAACATGTTCGACCGCCGTTTGTTCGTAGCTGAGCTTGTGGCTTCAACCTTGGTATTCTTTGAACCCAGTTTGGACGCATGTACTGATGAGTTTGTGCCCGATTGGTTCGGAGCCTGACTTTTGAACCTTCTCTCTCGCGACGAGTTTTGGTATGAGCTGATCACAGAGGTGACGGCTTGTCTGAAGAAGACTCGGAGTACGGGGATCGATGTTGCGACAATGGCCATGGACGACTCTGCTGCCGACCAGATAACAGTGTTGGTGGCGTCGTCTGTATACGTCAGCCAAGGCCACAAAAGTACATGTTACACAACGTACATGAAAGATCTAGTTTAGTCAGTAACTCGACATATCGTCCTCGAAGAATTGCGGTCACTCCTGCTCTTTGATCTGGTTAGCAGAGTCCACATCGTGGGTGATGAACTGGCTTACAATACTCCCAGGCTCATAGCGATGCAGACACCAATCTTCTCTGCCGGACGCATCTGCAGGTTCCAAAGGATTTTCCATGGAATGAGTGCTAGAGAAATGTCCATGATTGCAGACCATACTGCACTTCATATCAGTACAAACACCCCGACGAATCACCAAGGCACTACTGACTGGCTTGAAATCGTGCATAGATGACTGATGGATGTTTATTCATACATGTGCCCGGTATGATATCCACAAAAGTCTTGGTCAACGGCTTGCAAAGGACCCAAGGAAGGATGCAGGTCGGTATCGCGAATATCAAGAGGGTGGCCATGGCAAAGCACACGTACGCCTTGATCCATCCTTCAGTCAAACGAAACAGCGTCAACCCGAACGATATCTTGCTAAGGGTGATGGCAATCGTGGAGACAGTGAGCCCGGTTGCGCCAAGATAAGTTATGCTCTCGAAATGGCTGAAGTTAACTGGTGCAAAGGAGTCAGACGGTCGGTATCACATGTGTCTCTCGTATGACTTCTTACTATCAAGTGAGTGTTTTCCGAAGCCCAGATTTACACTTAACTGATTAAGTATGGCTTGACACAGTAAGAACAACTGCACGTTGGGCGTTAGTCGATTCCGTTGGGTAGAGGTTTTTGCTTGCTTACCCAGCTGACGGTGAGAATGAAGCTGTCGTACCACAACTTGCCTTGGTTTTTTTGAATCGCCAGTCGAAGAGCGAGGAAAAAACCAGCGACTCCGCAGAGCGACCAGACAGTAATGCTCATGAGCGGGCCATGAGTCTCATCTGGGTTGCTGACCCAGTTCTGCAACTGCGTCGACATCCTGGGTGGTGCAGAGTGAGCCAGGCCTGGACGAATGCGCTTCTCCGGCGATCAGGCTACGAGGAGACCCTCAGTTCGGACGAAGACTTGGGAAATCGGAGTAGCGATCGCACGTACATGTAACAATTGTCGGGTGAGGGTTACACGGCATGAACGATGGATGGCGCCGAGACTAACTACCATCCTCCCCGTTACCAGTCCCTAGCCGCCGGAACGGTTTCTGCCCGAGCCCACTCTCTAGATTCGGAAGTTTACTCGAGAGGGCGGATGCCAAGGGCTGTTTGATTCTCAGTGCGGGTGCATCCACCCCCTCCCAATGGGGTTGGCCATTTTGTCTCCGTTACAGGGCAGTGTCACATATTGATTATCATCAGGGACCTGGCTTATTAGGACCGACTCATCACCCTTTGGCCCGCAACCGTGATCTAGACTGCCTTCCTTGTTCCTGTCTCCAGGGTTGCCAGCTAACAATGACTCGTATAGTGTGGGCTGGCTCGCGGCCCGCTTGTAGATCGGGCCCACAAATTGGCCTAGCGCTTGAGCTAAGATCGTACTCACGTGCCCGACACTGTCGTCAGACTTGAGTCGTATATCAGATAGAGTTTGCAGAAGTCGGCGGGAATTGCAGATCAATGTCTCTTGAACTTAACTCGATGGTACCCGCTGTTTACTGGGAAATAAACCCCAGACACGGCAAAGTCGCGTCACTAGCCATGTCTGAGTCGTGAGGGGGGCGTGGTCCTGTGATAGAAATCAGTGACATTACACGTGAGTTTAGTAGCCACAGAGTGGCTGCTGCTCTTGACTACCAAGGCGTACCCTGCTTGTTTTTCCCTGGCAGTTGTTGGATCATTACGCCAGAGTCCTTGGCTGCGCCTCAGTAACAGCCACAAAATGACAGCCCTATAACGGTTCAAGACTGAGTGGACTGCGGGTCTATCGCGTGCGACTGTCATAGCGACTGGCTACTAGGAACCGTAGCGCAGTTGAAAGGAGCGATATCCTCGAGACCAGGTGGTTCATGATTCCTTGGCAGCACACAATGCGTGATTCGAGAGGTTTGTGGATTGGCGTGGGTAGATCTTGGTAGATATGGTGGAATCTTGCCCTCAGCTGCGTATTTACAAATTGGAGGAATCTAATGGGAACATGATCGAGTGTCTATAGTGTGGGCTATATGTGACAAAACTCGTTCTTGCATATATTGAGCTGTGCGATCCGTGCACGTGCTGCATGTTGCCAGGTAGTAGTCCTTCACCTCATTGGTTCTTTAAGCTCCGATCAGCCTCCTATGACGACAACGGCTTTTTACGCTCATGGCTTGCAGCTTCGGTAATAGATGCCGTACCCATGTGTTCTCTATGGAGAAGGTCCGAAGAAGACGCCATCACCATGCCCAGCGCCGTCACTACACCGTTACATAGGGGATAGCCGTGCTCTACGGACAGCATGGTGTAATACCGACCCCTCAGAGCTTACCCGCCGACTTACTTGCATTCACCGATCGTGAAACTTCGGCACTAACACGTTGCGCACATGGCACGCCGCCTTCATCCGCCGGCTAGTCAGCACAATAAACTTTTGTCGTCATGAAGTGACACGAGCCGCTGCTGTACTCTCCGCCCACTACTGGAAACGAATGCCTATACAAGCTCATGTCCTCGGAGCAAATGCAGTAACCTTTAGCATTTATCGCCCATAAGATCGTCGCTTTGTAGAACCCGTTACACGTTTTTTTTAAACCCCCCCCCCCCCCCAATATGTGCTTGGACAGAACCAAACACTCCATCTCGTAACCAAAATTGGGCGACTAGAAGCCCCCTCCATTTTCGTCAAGCCATGCCAGACACTTTAAAACGTCCTTGAGCACCAGACAGCCACATCATTTGACTTTGATGCGGTCTGCTAGATTACCTCTTTGTCGAGTCATGAGAGGGAATCTCAAGGACAGGAGAACTTTAAACAGTGGGCCTACGGAGAGGAGTCTACTTTGCCGTGGGGGCATCGGGTACAACACAGCAACCCTCACACCGGATGTCAGGATCGATGAATCGTCCCTTCTGATCCGATCCGATCGGAACCTTTGCTGTGGATTTCTATACGTCAGGCCTTCCATGCCATGATTAGTTTACATTTGAATGTGCCAAGCACGACTAGGTCAATGTTTCAGAGCGACAGCGTTCATAATTTTTGATTCGTCTATTGTGAAGACTTGGTTATCTGCTAATGCCTCGCCGCGCCGCAGTACTCTACTCTAATGTCTAGCTTAGCAAACCGCATGCGTCTTGCCGGTCTTGGCCTGCAGACTGTGGTTCTCTTCAAAATGATCCGTCGCCTTCTTTTGAAAGACGGGGCTAACGAGCGTCGACCGGCGGCGCATCGCGAACTGGTGTCTATGTCCAAGTCAGTACATTTCCTATAAAAAAAAGCGTCATCAGCTGCCAGGAAAACTTACTCCTTGTGCTCTTGGATTCTCTTGGCGTCCAGTGCGTCAAGAGTTTGCAGTGCTAGCTTGAAGTCTGCAATCAAAGCATCACATCGTGATTTGGTAAAGTCCTCGCGAACAACGACACGCAACATCTTCATCTTCTCCGAGTGAGGAGCCATGGTGTAGGCAGGCACAACCCATCCACGCTCACGAAGCTGATGTGCAATGGCAAACTCGTCGTACTGCTTGCCGAGATCCTCGTCGATGCGGCATGCGACAAGAGGGAGTCCTTCTCCTCCACGTTGGCTCATGATGACGAAACCCATGGATTCAAGGTTTGCAGCTAGGTAGTCAGCAGTGCGCGTCAGGTTCAGCATTATCCTCCTGTAGCCACGCTTTCCTAGACGAATGAGTTGGTAGTATTGGCCGATAATCTGTGAAGCGCCACGTGAGAAGTTGAGCGTAAAGGACGCCTGATCGGCACCTAGGTAGTTGATGTTGAAAACGAGTTCTTGGGGCAGATACTGGGGATCGCGCCAGACGACCCAGCCAACACCGGGGTAAACGAGGCCGTATTTGTGTCCTGAGGCGTTAATGGTTGTGACCTTGGGAAGACGGAAGTCCCAGAGAAGCCCGGGGTTGACAAAAGGAGCAACAAAGCCACCCGAAGCAGCATCGACGTGGATGTTGACATCAATGTCTCGCTCGACCAGAAGGTCATTGATGGCTTTGATGTCTTCGTATTCGCCAGTGTATGTGGTTCCGAGAATTGCACCTGATTATTGTCAGTGGCAGATCCCACACTGAAGCCTGTAGATTTCATACAAATGCCGATGGTGTTTTCGTCACACAGATCTACGCATTCCTTGGGGTCGATAACGTAGCGATCAGCTGTGCAGTAGACGTATTTTTCTTCAATGTCGAAGTATCGGCACGCTTTCTGTGAGTCGTTAGCATTTCTTGACCAACAATTGTAACACATGAATCAAACATCCAAATACTCACCTCCCAGCAAACCTGCACAGCCGAGTTCATAACCATGTTGGGCTTGTCGTATGGCTTTCCCTCTGCCTTTCGCTTGTTTTGCCACAACTTCTTCATGGCCAATACTCCCAGCTGCGTAATGTTAGTCGCAGAATCCCGTTTCTTCTCATTGTAACACTAACCATGATGGCCTCGGAAGATCCAATTGTCGAAGTACCGATGATGTTTGCATCATCTGTACTTGGAGCATTGAAGAGTCTCGCAATCATAGAGACACATCCTAATACAGCTCAGTCCCTGTTATAACGATTTCTAGCATGCTCTGAAAACACATACGGTTTTGGATGTCGGCGCTGACGGGGTATTCTTCGTAATCGATGAAGTTCTTGGAAAAGGCGTCGCTAGACGATACGGTTACTTTAGTATTCTCGATAGGAAGTTATTGTGGCCATACACCATGAGCTTCTCAACTTCCTCCTCCTGCGAGTTGTGTTAGCATCGAATGGTTGCAGGAATGTCATGGGGTGCGTACCATGTATGTGGTGACGAAAGAGGCCAAGTTCAGTGTTGGTGTTCCGTCGAGTGTGAGGTCGTCCTTGATCATCCGGTAGGCCCTAGCGAGACATCAGCAACTTTTCCAAAGCTGCTGTTGTGAGTGTGGTAGTACATACACCTGAGGGGGCATTTCCCGCTCCTGTATCTGGTCAGCGTGCTGCGCTTGCCAATTTGTATTGTCTGGATAAACTCACCGGCATCTCATATTTTGGTAGGTCCTCGGCAGCATACTTGCTACCATAGACGGTTGCAGTAAAGTCATCAACCTCATCGTCTGGGCTCAAGTTGATGGTGCTTGTAGTGGCAATGTCGTCGAATCGAGCCCTCTCCTCGGAAATCTCCTTGAAGGTAGCTACGCGGTTGATGTGCACCATGTTGAGACGTGTGAAGGGGGGGAGTAGTGGAGGCGAGGGAGAGTGATGGAGGGGTAGAAGCTGGTGGGCTGGAGACAAGGCAGCGGGGGGGAAGGCGCAGTTTAATATGGCTCAAACACCAAGGCGCATAAGCAGCTACGTAGTAGCTAGGACGGGTGGTAAGCAAAGCCCCCAATCCCAAAGTGCATTCTAGTCTCCGGAACAGCTCAACAGCACAGCGCAGCACCGCAGTAATGCAGCCCCCACCATAGACGGCACGCGCTTATCCCAATGTGATGTGGTCGGCCATAGGCCAGCATGCAAGCCAATGCTGTACGACGCGTCAATTGGAAGCCAGACCGCTATCTAGCCAGGATACGTGTAGCTGGGCATTTGCCATGTAGGCCCCTGGCATATCCTCACCGTGGTCCCGAGGGGCAGCGGGTAAGACGGTGAATTGCAGTCTGGCACAGTGGCATGGCGGGGTAGTAGTAACACGGGCCTGGCTAAGCATTTGCCCTCGAAAAGCTTGTCTGTAGAATAATACTAGAGCGCCCTCACCGCCCTTCACCCTTTTAGCCCATTTGGGGCATGGGCTAGCTATCTTGGGGCGGCTAATAGCGGGGTATAATGGACAGGTGGGGGGTGGGGTGTTTTGCCAGGTACAATCGTGCACCTACGCATACGTACCGTGTCATTGTCAATGGCCATCTATGCATGTAGGTTATCCGCCCACTCCCGCATCCACATTCTTCTTACACATAGTACACGTAACACAACACATCTGGGCTGATGCAATGAGACAATGGTTCGTTCAAGTGTGCGCCTAGCCCATTGGAAACCTCCGCATATCGAGGCGTCTAGCTGGATTTACACAGTACTCTCTATATCAAGTATGCAGTATAGGTATATAGATATATATGCAGCGCCATTAGCCTCGCATCCGAGTTACAAAGACCCATATCCTCGTGTATTCATAGGTCCGATTAGTTTGTGTTGTCGCAGAGCTGAAAGAGAAGAGAGGTTCGGGTATCGCCGTATGGCGGCACGGACCCTGAGATGCAGAAGCAGAGTGGGCGTTGGCTACGACACTGCCTCATTGGTCATGAGTCTAGTAGTGGTAGTAGGCTGGGCAGTCCACTTCTCTCTACACCTATTTCACCGAATACGAACCCTCCAAGGTCAAGAAAAATTCCCTCTCCAGTCTTGACCGACACATTGCTTCCACCGTCCGTCTAGCTCTGCCATGGCAGCAACTGAAGCAGTACATGTTGTGGCCACGTACTTGTTCCTGCACACCGTCCCCTCAACTTCGTAAAACGTACATGTACAGCCTGACATGTATAGATTCCCTCTGCAAAGTGGTGCGGCCTGTCCCTTGGAAGTCGAGTAGGGACCAATTGTTGAGCAATTGCGAGTTTGTATAATTGCTACTGTGCGATTGCACCTTTGGGCCTGTATTTGGGCTCCTGTAATTCTTGCAGCATGCAGTACCCTCTTGCAAAAGCCAGGCATCTTTTGCAACTGCCAATTGCTTGCGACCATTTCGCCTGACTCTCCAATACCACGTGGGCAAGAGGGTAAGCGGATGCATACAGGCGAAAATGTACCCTGTTCGTACATGATCTACATTGCCCATCTTCCGGTCTTAGATGATATTCGCTATGCTGATACGACTTGTGCTCGACGGTGCTGGGCTGGAGCTTGATAGACTCTTTGGCGGTGAGTACGTGTCGGGTGCGAGTTGCACTCGTTTGACGGGATTGTGCACTGGTGGATAATAAGCCGCCGGCTGCGTATTTCGGTGATGGCGCTCGCCCATTAATTGCCGCACCATGTGCTCAACCCGGCCCCAGTCATTCCATTCCGCGCCTCCATTCAACAATGCATTGGTTGGTGGCGGTCGTGCGGGTAGCCCGTCTCGCATTGCTTCGTCGCCTCCCGGCGATACCGTAGCGCCAGGTGCCGAGTCCCGGCCCGACACAGAAACCATACTGGTACCTGCCCAAACCCATGAATGCTCCAGACTGCCCTGTATGTCAGCACTGAGGTATGCAATCATCTCCTCGTCGTGTTCTAGCTGTTTGCCACTGCCGATACCGTTGCGCGTTCGGTCGAACAGTCGTTCAAGAAAGAAGGCAATATTCTTGCCACAAGCAGCGTTAATCTTGCGTGTGCTGCCAATAGCTTCGGAGAGGTGCAGGCACACCAAGGCTGCATCATACTCGCCCCGGAAGCACAGTACCAGGATGCATCGCCACAGATGCAGGCATACTGCATTACTCGCAGCCAACGCCACTCTCTCTGTCCCTGTCTGGCCGGAATCATGAACTGAAGGATTGTGCAATACTCTCGACACATACTTTGCCGTGTCCTGGGCAACAGAAACGCATCGTTCCAATGCATTAGATCGGCTTATAGCACTCGACAATGGGCTGAGGTTCCGCCGGTGGAGATGAAGTCGAGCCGAGAGCAAGACAAAGACTGTTGGCAACACCCTTGCATCGAGCAGTGCCCCCGAGTCTGGCTGGTAGTTTTCTGGTAGGAGTAGCAACTTTGAGCGAAGCTGTCCATCGAAGCTTTCCGTTGTTTGTGGAAGCATAACGCTAGACTTCAAAGCGTGCTGTAGGGGCGCATAGAGGCGTGTAATGTGTATTGTCGCCACGAAGCCAGTAAAATGGGCTGGTTTTGTCGAGGGACAGAATGGCTCATTGGGCTGTATGTAGCGATCGTCGATTGGTGATGGGAGCGAAATCTCGCAATCATTCTCGTTGATTAACATTGGACGGCTTGTCTCGAGTGACATAATTCTGTGTCGCGGTCAGTTCGTAGAAGAGTCCAAGCCAGACAGACAGGTTTTGCTCACCTGTCACGAATGTAGATGGACCACCAAAGTCTACGTCGAATTTCGCCGTCAAAAGCGGACCAGCAATCCATTTCAGGACTCATCTGTAATTCTTGTGCAATTCTTACCGCAGACGCCAGCCAGATGGAGCCGAGGGAGCGTTGATTGCTTTCTGTCGCAAATATGCTTAACAACAGAGCTGCCTGAGCATGTGTAATGGTAAGCTCTTGTGTCCAAGGCTGGAGAGCAGACACTGCAGTTTCAAACATAGCCTGGCCTTCTGACAGCATGTTACAAGAAACATTGTGCTCTGATCTAGGATGCAAACAGCCACAGGCCAGCACTGCGAAGAACAAGCCAACCCAATCCCGAGAGCAACCTTCAAAGCTGCGTGCGGCATAAACCTCGTCTGCTTTGTGCTGAAAAGTAGGCCAATGTATTGCAGGGTACGAATCGTGTACCGTATCGAGGAAGGACCGAGAAAAGTACGCAAAGTCTGCACGCAAAGGCACCGCAGGCAGCGGCCAATTCGGCTCCGCAGCCCGCAAGACGTTTTGGTGAGGCATAGTGAATATGTCGTGGGAATGCTCTCGAATGTTATTGCGAACGTGGTTAAAGTTGTCCAGGACTGGTACACATATCTGTCGTGGTCCTAGTACTGCTCCAGTGTGTACTTCGGAGTGTCTCCGTTTCATGTCTGTTCGCTCTCCATCCATAGGACTCTGGTCAGATACCTTATTTCGTAGCTGGGAATTTACATGAGTCAATTCGGCAATTTGACTCTGTAGGTCCTGGACCTGCCTGTGCATAATGAGCATTTCTACCACAGATTTCTACACAAGATGACGACTACTTACTTGATTGATGACATGCGGCGATTTGTCTCTTTAGTGAACTGGCACCGATGATTTCGGCTCGAACACTCTGAACAGGCTGAAGTTTCGGTAGCATCGCACTGTAAAAGATTGTCAGCCAATTTCGACAAAGGCCCCAGTCCGCCTGCTCAAGCCATGCGTACAATAATGTACCTTCGCTGATTAGGGGCCGTAGATGCCTTTGGGGGCATGCCTGCTCAACGTGCAGAGATGGATAGTGGACAATTTTGGACAAGTGTACAGCCAATTACGACATGAGCCACAAGTCTTCCCCCACCCCTCCCCCTTCTCGCTAACCAGCTACTGGTTTGCTCACATTCCTCCAGAAAACATGTGGGTCAAGGCATGTATGTGTCTAGGTCGATGCAGTCCCTGTTGTGATTTACAAACTCACCTTTACTTTGCGTTCTCGACATGCATCGCATGAAGGGTCTTTTCTTCGCTGTCTGTAGGCTCTCTTTTGCGCAGTCAAATTGGCAGAGGGTATCTGGGTGGGAGAGATGACCGAGGCACTGCTATCGTGGCGTTGAATGTCCGGTAGGCCTGTAGAGACAGCACTTGGTGACCCAGAATGGCTGTAAGAGCTCGAAGGATAGTGTGGTGATCTGGAGCCTGGCTGAGGTAGATTTGGTGCAGCAAGAAGAGCCGTCGGACGAGGAGTTTGTTGCGCCAGGGCAAAGGGATTCGGTGCAGGTGCCATTGTTGTTGGAGATGCTCCGTTTGAGCCTGTGGAAGACTTGTGCATGGTTAGCAGCACAGGAGCGGGGAAGCAGTTCGGATGCTCCGGTCCAGACTTTGATGAGTGATGAGAATCCGTAGACAGGAAATGTTGTAACTGTAGAGCAGTCAGTGGCTACGGGAGCAGCCGATGACGGCAAGCACTTGAAGAGGTCCCAACGATTGACCACCTCGTGGCACCACACAGAAGCAGGCAGCCAATGAGGGCGGCTGTCAGCAGCACATAACGTAGCCGAGCGTGAGGCGGCGAAATGCGCAATGTGGTGGGAGTGTGGATGAATGAGTCGATCAACGGGCCCTTAGTCTAGAGTGGGGAACCCGTACAGGTAGAGCGGAAAGATTGGTAGTAGCAGTAGTAGTAGTAGAAGAAACAACCCGAGGCGTAGACCTACACAAGCTGGATGCGCGGTGGTCGGGTGGTGTTCCGTGTCGCTTGATGGTGCGCTCTCAGCCAACCGATGGGTGAGTGGCCGAGAAGTCAAAGCTTGGGGTAACAATCGGGAGCAGAGACGGCTAGAGTGGAAAGAACGACCCGCAGCTCCTTCTCTATTAGTTCAACGGCGACCGAGGCCACCGGATATGAGCAAGTGACGGGACAGACTCCGAGGGGCGGCAGACAGCACAGTCAGTGAAGAAGGCTGAGAAATCCAGGCCAGGGGGACCAGGCCAGGCGAGAGTGGATTCGACGCCTCTGTAGGAAGCAATATTCGAGGTGGTGATGCTGCACAGTTGATTAGCCCCAGTCCGGATGGTAGTGGTGGAGACCCTGGCACACCTTCGGGGCGCGGCGAGCTGGCAACAAGGTTTAATCGCGGCGGTAAACTGGTGGATATTGGCGGCTGCTGGTGGTGGTGCTACTACTACTACTCTAGACGCTTGGAGTACGGGGGGGGGGGACAGGGCAGGGCAGGGCAAGGTAGGGCAGGGAGAAGGAGAGGGAGAATTGGCAGAGACAGAGGACAGAGGGCAGAGGCAGGTCCGCAGCAGCACACACACACACATGCAAAAGGGCCCCGGCGCTCGTGGGTGGCTGTTGAGAGTAGAGTAATAGTAATAGCAATACCTAGGCAAGATGGGATGGGATTGGGGGAGGGGGCGACGGAGGCTCGGTGGCCCTGGTCTTGCTTTCCCGGATGGTTGACTAGTGTGGGTAGTGCGGCAGCAAAAAAAAGAGAAAGGCAGGGTGGTGTCTGGAGCGGCTGACGTAGGGGTAATGGCCAGTAGGAGAGTAGTTTTTTTGCGTAAGTAAGTATGCAAAGCACAAGAGGCAGAGAAGCTTTTTGCGGGTCTCGAGTGCCACCAAAGTCGAGATATATTCCCTGGACCTGGGTCAGCGGGTGGGACAATGGGGTGGCATGCAAGCGTGCGTGCCTGTGTTTCGTGAAGACAGCCCAATGGCTCCGTAAAGCGGGTACAGCTGGAGGCGCTTGCTGGATACGGGACGACGCGAAAGCACAAGTCGAGGCTCTAGGACTACACGGGGTGCCATCTCCGTGGTCAAGTCGGGCGCCGATCCGGGCAGACAGGCTTTGGGGGAGGGGAGGGGGGGGGAGGACAAGACAGTCAGGGCTTGTCGAAGCCTCATGTTCCAGAAGATGATCGGTTCGTGCCTAAAGTGCCAGCGGTCCACAACGCTTCTCCCAAAACGCCCCATGGCAAGCGTCTTCGGCGAGATTTGAGCAGGGGTGGACCTGCATGTGGGAATTGAAGGCTTTTCGTTACCGCCTGTCGCCCCGGCCAAGACATGGCATGGCATGGCATGGCAGGTCCCGGGTGCAAGGCGAGCATTGTACGCATAGGGAAAGGGAATGCATCAGCCAACGGCGCCCGGTCGCGCAGGGCAGGCGAGAGGCTCATGGCGCGGTGCATGTGTCAGTCCAGGGGCGGCGGGAGAGCGGTTGCGTGGGCGGGTGCGTGGGCGGGTTTGGGATCGAATGAGCATGGTGGGTGGCAGTGGTTCAGCGGAGGAGCCCAGCCACAGCGACCGAGTTCCAACGGCGGGCGCGCCACAGACGTCAAGCCACTGAGCCCCACCCGTGTCACCCGTGTCACCCGTGTCACCCGTGTCACCCCGACGTACGAGCAGGAATAGTACAAGTGCTTAGCAGCTGCTACTTACTAGTAATGCAGTCACAGTGTCAAGCTGAGATTGGCGGCCCCGGTGGCGCCCATTCCCCCCATCGGCCATCCCATAATAGACGGGACGCACATGCGCATGCACATGCGCAAGACGTCTCTGAGCATCAGCCCACCGTGGACCGGCCCTGCGCAGTGCCGATGCAGATGCAGATGCAAGTGCCAGAATAGCCTTTGGGCTCGCTCGCACCCGCTGGCCGAGGCGATCCCTGGCCCTGCTACTGGCTAGTAGGGTCAGAGTCAGTGCCGACCAAGTAACTATGTAGGGACTAGAGTAACCAAGTACTATGTACATGCGTACTAATATGTACTAGATGCATATATACTACATGAATACTACTCTGCGCACACGTGTAGTATATGTGGGTTTGTGGGTGTGTGTATGTATGTGTGTGTGTGTGCACATGGCGTATGCATGTTACCACTGCAACTACACATGTAGTGTACACTACTACTTGCCTACTAATGCACTGCTACATAATACTAGAGACAGACAAAGTACTACCGCTACTACTTACTTACTACCTTTGGTTGTGTACTGTACACGGTCGTCGGTACGTACCACCTGCAGAACGTGTTTCCCCACGTTTGGCCTGTCCGCGCCCGTCCCGAGCGCCCCACTGCCATGCTATGCCATGCCCTGTCATAACACCATGCCTTGCCGTGCCAACTTTGTCTCCTAATTTCCTACGTGTAGCTATAGTACGACTATACACACTAGCAGCCGTCCACGCTCACCCGCTGCTCGTGTTGGCACGCTCACGGCATCGCAACCAGTGGACCACGGCCCAGCCTGGTCCCGAGGCGGTGACCAGGCCCTCGACCGACTGCTAGCACAGAAGAGGCCCCAAATGCAAAGTGTGTGTCCAACTGCCGAACCGCTCGTCTAGACCGGCACGGCGCTGCTCGTTGCCACGTCGAGGTGACTCTGCCCGTCGCCTAGCACGCGCGCATCCGGAGCCCTACAAGGCGTTCGCCGCATGTCTCAAGTGCAAGCACACACGCAGCTGCCATGTTTCTGATACACGCCTTGGCACGTCTGCCTCTGCGTCCCATCCTCCGCCTGCCAGCAGCCAGCTGCCAGCTGCCAGGCGACCAATCTCAGTCCGTCTCGGCTCCTTCCACCATGCGCCACTCGGCCCTGTCTGCTCCCCTCCTTCCCTCCCTCTCTCCCCTGCTGCCTTTGGTCCCTATTCCCTATTCCCTCACTTGCCGCCTCTTCCCTTTGTCCCTCTACCCTCCCCGTCGCCTATTGCGGCCTGCCCTCCAATATTGATTACCTGCGCGCGTGCTCCTTGGCTGCATCTACCGTGTACCGTGTACCGTGTACCGTGTACCGCCCCAACCTGCCACCACGCCAGACAAAAAAGGTCCCCTATGTACGCACTCACGATCTGCCAAGTTGATCGCTTGTTGATCATATCTACATGATTGCGCGGCCCCCCTGGCCGCCCGGCAGTCTCCGTCCCAGGAAGCCAGCCGAGAGGGGCTTTTCGAGAAGGGCCAAAGGCAAGGCAAGACCAACTTGGTCGAGTAAAACACTCCATCTGCAAGACTGCCCGTCGTCTGCAGCACAGGCCCGAATCATGGCCCCCCGCCTATTCTCAAATCGACCATGGTAACCCGAAATATGCCGTTGGCAGCACACTAACCCTTCCCTTCTCTTCCCTTTCCCTCCCTCGCTCCCCCTCCCCCCCTAACCCTCGTGCCTTGGCTCTCCCACCGCAGCCGATCGACGCCTTGTCGAGGCCAGTCTTGCGCGCGCGCTTGCAAAATGCCTAAAAGCTTGGTTGACCGATCTCGCAGAGAGGATGCCGCAAAGGCAAAAAGTGCCTGCTCAACATTGGTGGCGAAGCTGCCGACGCGTCCACCACACGGCATTGGTGCCATGTCGGCGAACGCTCTTACAGCCGCCTAGAAAAGGTATCAGTCGACAAGAATGATCGGCAAAAGGATTCAACGTGGTTGCCCCTGCAATATCCGCACCTTTTTCCCCTCCACGCATCGTCCTTGCCTCACCCACCCCACCCCGCGGCATGCGATCGCGGTATTTGGCACTTTGCCTATCCGCCTCGCCTGATGGCCTCATTTCCCTTCCCGTCCATGATGCTCGTACCATATCCAATGACAAATATCTTGGTAAGCACGTCAGGCACAGCAGCGCACCTCACAAGGTGAGACCTGTCTTACACCACCAGGCTGAAGTTGCCACTGTGCAATGACCCGACCGAGTGGCTCAATGAACCCCCCAAACCTTAACTCGACCACCTCCACTCAACCACTCGGAAAATACGAGGCAACCACCATCCACCATGTGGCCTTCGGCACCAGGGACCATTGCCTGCTTACATCCGACCGCTAGTCCAAACGCATGACACGGTAGGTCTAGGCGAAACGTTGTGCAAATCATCAAACATGCTATAGGGCTGAGATCCTGAGAGCCCACTCTTCGGACATGACACACACACACCACCAATGCCTTTTTTCTGTTTGACTTTTGCATCTTGTACTTGTATATGCTATGTAGTGGACTTTTTGTGTTGTTCCGCCATGTAGTACTTGCAAAAAAAAAGGCCCCCCCCTTCCCCCTCTAGATGTGTTTGGCTGCTTGGAACCATTGCAGCTAGCGTGGTAAACTGCCTCGGTACACTCTTTGCACGGTAGACGACCAGGCCGAGGTCGCGAACAGGGTTGTTATACCAGGAATCTATCCAGCCCAACCCGTTTCCTTACTTTTTCCTTCTCCGTCGCCATTACCTCGCTGTCCAAGGCCCCGCTGTCATAACTCTACCTCACGTGATATTATCGACCATGGCATCGGCAGAACAGGATGTCCGGCTCCAAGACTTTGCCAACATCTTCAGCCTCAAAGGCAAAGTCGCCGTCGTCAGCGGCGGCTCACGAGGCCTAGGGCTCCACGCAGCATCAGGGTGTGTACCATGCATATCTTCTGCACGCATCCAAAAATAACCCTCACGATGGCACGATGAACAAACAACGCTCGATAAAGAGAAGAAGAAGAAGAAAAACTAACTCTTTCTTGCGAAAATCAAAAGTCTCATGCAAGCCGGCTGCTCTAAGATTTTCATCACCTCGCGCAAGGCCTCGGCATGTGACGCGGCCGCGGCCGCCCTCAACGCCCTGCCAAACAAATCTCCGGGCGCGAAAGCCTACTCCGTTCCCGCCGATAGTTCCAAAGTCTCCGAGATCGTCCGGCTGGTGGGCGAGATAGCCAAGCACACCGATCACGTGGACATTTTGTTTGCAAATGCGGGGGCGACATGGGGCAGTAGGTTTGACGCCGTCGACGAGAAGAATGGCTGGGACCGCGTCATGGATCTGAACGTCAAGGGCGTATTTTTTACAATACAAAAGTATGTTTTTTTCGTTTTGATTTTTTTTTCCCGGACTTTTCCCCCGACCTCTCATTCTCCTCCAAACCCCAACCCAAGTATGAGGTTCGTCCAGGATTAGAAAACATGAATCTGATAAGGGGACGTGGAGGAGAGAAAGAAAGGAAAAAAAGCATGAGCAAAAAAAGAACGGAAAGAACGGAAAGAACCAATTCATTGTGAGGGAAAAAGCAAAAAGACAAAAAAGCGGATTTGAGGGACGTTCACTGTTGACATTCGATTTTTAGATTCGCCCCGTTGCTCACAAAAGCAGCTTCGGTTCAAGATCCCGCGCGGGTCATTGTAACAGGCAGCGTTGCTGGTCTCAGCACGGGCTCAGTGGGCGGTGATTCAGCCGCCTTTTCGTACGCGGTATCGAAAGCCGCAGTGCTGCATCTTGTGCGTAACCTGGCTGTTGAGCTGGGACCGCGCCACGTTCTCGTCACGGGCATTGCGCCGGGCTTCTTCGCGAGCAAGATGACGGATGTGGTGATGCAGCAGGCGGGTGGGGAGGAGGCGCTGGGCAAAGCGACTCCGAACGGACGGGTAGGCAAGCCCGAAGATATTGCTGCGGCCGTCGTGTTTCTGAGTTCCAGGGCCGGAAGCCATGTCAACGGTGACACGATTGTGCTTGACGGGGGGAAGATTCACGGAGGTGTCAAGTTGTAGAACGTTTCTTTGTCACCGAATCACGCCATCTTCAACCCTTAATTTATCATCTTCTGTTTTTTCTCTCTCTCTCACTCTTCTCCAGTCGGAATCCTCATCCCATGCATACCCGCATACCCACTTTTCTCAGGCCTCTTCCAATCCTTCAACACCTCCCTCCTCACCCCTTCCTCAATCTCCAGCACCTCCACTTTAATCGGCCGACACGTACTCTTCATATCCGGCGGTGCCTCCCCCTCCCCCCCTTCCTTCCCTTCCTCCGCCTGATGCCACCCCCACGCACTCAAATCCCCGCCCGGACACGTACTCAACGCACACAGCAAATCCTGCTCCGCAAAAAACGTAATATAACTCTCCTCAGTCGCAGGGCTAGCCTCCATAAAGTATCTCCCTTGCTCATCCAGCCCAGTAACCTGAAACACATTGAGTACATCGTGAACGTCGAATTCCGTGAGACCAAACGGCAAGACCGCCCGCACGAGGTTGGAGTGGCAGTGGAAATCGTAGCTCGCGCCCGTAAGCATGTGTGACACTATTTCCCTCTTTGATATCAGCCCCCCCCCCCCCCCCACCAATTTCTAATTTCCATGTTAAGTAAGCCAGATTTCTTTAC
>NW_006911544.1:0-5573 GCF_000523455.1 Bipolaris oryzae ATCC 44560 | reverse complement strand
GGAAATAAAAAGGATAAAACTGTTTACCATAAGGATCACATCTCGTGCCCAACAAATCATGACACCTGCCTCCCCACTTTGTCCTCTCCTTCGCCTCGCCCTCACCCTCACCCTCACCCTCACCCTCGATCCCCTCCGCCTTCCTCTCCCCAAGCAAACACCCATCCTCAACAACCCCACACAACGGCCTCAAAAACGGCAGGCAACTCCACAAGCGATCCCCAACCCGCAAATGGCTACTCTGCAACTGCCGCGTCCGGGCCGCCCAGAACTTTTCCCGCGCATCACTCGCGTTCCAGACGTTCAGGTCGCCGACTTGTGCGCCCTGGGGCGTCGAGAGGCGGAATAGGGAGCCTGCGGGGACGAGGAAGGCGTGGGCGGAGCGCGGGGGGATGAGGTGCGTGTGGGTGGGGTGGAGGGAGGAGGGGGGCAGGGAGCGGAGGTGCGAGTAGAGGGTTGAAGGGGGGTGGAGCGGCGAGAGCGGTGAGGTGGGGAAGTAGGCTGGTTTGGGGGGTGTGTCGGTGGTGGAGGGAGGCATTGTTGATGGTGAAGTGGTGGTTTGAAAAGAATGGATAGATAAAGATTGATACAATGGTTTGGGGTGTTACCATGGGATTAGGTTGGGATACGTAGGGTTGGTATGTATGTTATGGGATTCAAAGCCGGTGATAACCGTTTGGGCATCCGATGTCGGGAGGGGGGGATTATGCAGTGACAGATTGTAGGCTCACTTTCTTATCAGGAATAATGACATACCACGGGTACAGAGACACACACTTGATCCAGATGATGGATATATTCTATATACCTAAACCACACTTTTCGACACTGATACCGTGTCTTTTGGATAAAACACACCCGTGCCACATGCGATATGGATAAATGAAAATTTTGAAATGATAAACAAATCACAGACAACATCATACACTTACACGCCTGCGCTCAGAACATCAGCCTGCTCACCATTTACCGCAGCCTCGAGCTTATCCACGACAGAAGTGCCATTCTCTTTCTTTGAATCACGTGTTGGACTCGATCCTGGGGTAGGAATTTCCAGAGTATTCGATCGCTTAGGGCGGAAGGGAATGGGCGTTGTTGGTCTCGATGACAGGAACTAAAATCAGTCAGCACTTCCCCCAGTCCCCAACCCCCACCATGAGACTCACCGAAGAAGCAGCGCTCAACATGGCAATCAGAGACGCTTGAACCACATCCTGGTGGATTCCCACACCCCAAACCTTGTGGCTGCTCTGAGCAGCAGTACATCCAATGTACGTCGCTGCTTTAGCATCCTTGCTTGTACCGATAGTATGCTCATTGTAATCAACAACATCCAGATCGATACCCAGACTCCTCAGCGCATCAGCCAGCGACGACAGAGCACCGTTTCCCGATCCGCGAATGCTGTGTTCCTGACCATCAATCTCGATGACACCGGTAAAGATACGGCGGAGGTTCTGGGTGCTGACCGTCCTACCCTCTTGCGGCGGTTGAGGAGTCGCCGAGCGATCAGCCTTGATCTCATAGTCGACAAGAGAGAAACGGGGGTTGCGCTTGAGATGGTACGCCTCTTCGAAAAGAGCCGTAATCTCACTGGGCAGAAGCTCGCGGCCGAGCATATCTGTCTCCTTTTGCACAATCTTGGAAAAGGCAATTTGCAGACCACGCGGGAGGTCGAGTTCGAGCTGGCGCTGGATAATCCAGGCAATGCCTCCCTTTCCACTTTGCGAGTTGACGCGGATGATGGCTTCGTATGTACGACCGATATCCTGTGGGTCCAGAGGCAGATATGGGATTTGCCATCGGCTCTCGTTTGTCGCGCCGTTCTTCTTGCGCATCTGGAATCCCTTCTTGATAGCATCCTGATGTGAGCCACTGAAGGCGCACACGACAAGCTGGCCACCATACGGCGCACGAGGATGGACTGGGATCTTGTTGCAGCTCTCGACCATGTCGATGACTGACTTGAGATCCGAAAAGTCAATCTTGGGGTGGATTCCCTGGGTATACAGGTTCAGGCCCAGGGTGACGAGGTCAACATTTCCAGTACGCTCTCCATTGCCAAACAGCGTGCCCTCTACACGGTCTGCACCAGCCATCTGGGCCAGTTCTGCAGCTGCAACGGCGCAGCCACGGTCGTTGTGTGGGTGCAGCGACACGCAAATCTTCTCCCTTTCGCTAATGTTCTTGCAAAAGTACTCAATCTGGTCGGCGTACACGTTGGGCGTAGACATTTCAACCGTAGCTGGCAGGTTGAAAATAATTGGGTTCTCGACTGACGGTTCCCATGCAGCCTTGACGGCCTCACAGACTTCAATGACAAACTCTGGCGAAGAGTCTGAAAATGTCTCTGGGGAAAACTCGTACGACCAGTGGGTGCCAGCCTGCTCCGGATCATCCTTTGTAATTGATCGCGCGTACTTTGTGCACTCGACGGCAAGAGCAATCGTCTCCTCGTTGTTCATGTCGAAGACAATCTGCTGGAAGCACGGGCTCGTGGCAAGGTACAGGTGGAGGATGGCGTTGCGAGCGCCCTTGAGGGAGTCGACGGTTCGGCGGATGAGCTCTTTACGGCAGGGCGAAAGGACTTGTATGGAGACATCGTCGGGGACTATGCCGGGTGTCTGGATGAGGCGTTGTGTAAAGTCAAAGTCAGTTTGCGACGCCGAAGGAAACGAGACCTCGATTTCCTTGTAGCCAAGCTTGACGAGCATCTGGAAGTAGTCCCATTTTTGCGCTCCGTCCTAGGGCCCGTGTTAGTGCAGGTTGTTAGGTGCAGCGGATGCGGACATACCATGGGGTCGACTAGACTCTGGTTGCCATCTCGCAGATCGGTCGACAGCCAGCGCGGTGGCTTGTCAATAGTCTTGTTAGGCCATGTCCTGTCCGGCAGATGTAATGGCTTAAACGGCTGGTACTTTTTCCATGGCTCTGCAAGCATCGGCATGTTGAAGTGTGGTCGCGCGGATTGCTTTTTTTCTCTCTCCCTGAGTCAAAGTTAACTGGCTCACGCTAAGCGGCGATGAATGCAAGTCGTCTTTGTATGAAGTGGAATGACAAGACGAAGACGTCCGGAGGGTACGTGGTGAATATATGAAGAGACAGACGGCAGAGAGGTGAGACTAATTAGTAAAAAAGTATGGTGGTATGAATCACATCCCAGAAGGAAAAAAGAAAAAAGTCTGGTGCTCGGTGATTCAACGCGCCTAAGCCGTCCAGTGAATGGCATATGACGATGCGGGGCGCAGAAAATCGCTTGCGGCCTGTGCTTCCCAATTGCGGGGTCCGACTTCGGCTGGCGTCACTGACAGCCAGCCGGCCAATCCGGCAGTGGGTATTAATTGTATACGAGATGTGGAAAGCATTATACGGGACAGAGAAGACATGGACGAACTGCAGTGTGCATGGGCAGCTGAAAGGGGGTACGCCAGTGTATGTAGAGATTGGCCCGCAGAGAGCGTCAGGCGTGTTCAACACTTTGGCCTGCGGGGTGTGTGTGTGTGTGTGGGAACGCAAAGCAAGACAAGGCCGAGCGGATATTTCAGGAACGCCGTCTAGCGCAGACTCCAATTCGACACCAAAGACGCCGCTGGTTACAAAAAATAACGCCCGCATCCCATGTACATACAGATAGACAGGCAAACACACACCACGTCAGTCCACAGTATGTCTGTTTCACCGATCCTGATCCCTGCTTAGAACACAGGCACCCTCAGCCCACAGCAGTCAATCTCGCTGCCCTTGACCCCAACAGTGCGTCCAAAGTAGAGACTGCCAAACTCCTGCACAAACGCCCGGTCCGCCTCTGACCAGGTATCGAGTCCCATGCGTGAGAGATCGTCCTGGTCTATAATCAGTGTCTTGCCGTCATCATCGTCGTCGTCGTCGCTGTCGCGCTCGCCCTGCTCGTCGGCCTCGATGATTTGCGCCAGAGACTGGATGAGCAGCGAGGACTGGCGGTGAAAGTAGGCGATAATTGCTGTTTCCACCGACTGAGAGTACTCGGCCAAGTCGCCAATGAGCTCGCGATCCGCCTCGCGCTCTGCAGTCGCATATGCATCTCTCTCACCCGCGGAAGCCCACCACATGTAGCCCATGTATGCAAGCCGTGACCAAGTCATGGGCTCAACAACTGTCTCGTCGTATGCTTCGTTGAAGTCGTCGTCGGCGCGTTGGCCATCCACCTCGTCGCGTGACAGTAGCGGTGCCGTGTCGTCGTTTTCGTCGTCTGTATACGCCTCGGGTGCCGTCTGTGACCGGTTGCGCTGCTTGTATAACTCCCTGTGAAGCATTTTGTAGCGTGCAACGTCCCGCTGGCTAGCTTTGATCAGACTACCGTCGCTCGTCCGTATCCGCGGCCAGCGTCGCTCTTGTGGTGGCGCATCGTATGTGTGTGGGAGCTCGACGACAATGTCGTACAGCTTAGTCTTGGTAGTGATGATTTCGTCCGTCGTGCATGCCACCCATCCAACCGACGCCTCAGCGCCTGGAGTGTGTCCGCCATGCTTTGGCTTGTTTAGGTCTTCGAGGTATGGGATTTCATGCACGCCGACGGAAAAGAGGCAGGGCAGGCGCAACAGCTCTTCGGTGCCGGGTGTGAGGAGCTCGGTGTCGCGTGGTGATATACTGGAGAGAATGGAGAGGTTATACACTAGCAGCGTCAGCATCATGACCAGTCAATGCGCTGCAGAGCATGAAAGACGTACCAAATTCGCAAGCCGTTCTCACGGGCGGAATGCCCACAAACAGTATCCTCTTCCTCAATAGCGCAGCCTGCTGCAGCCGAAACACCAATGGCCCAAACACATCCAGAAACCGCTGAATCGACAGCGCAGGATGATACGCAGGCAAGCTCTCCTCATCCTTGAGCGCCGCGCTGACCGTCGAAATGGCGCGTTCCCTACTATGCCCTTTTCCCTCTCCCTTCCCATCCTCGCTCCCATACCCCCTCCTCTCAACCTGCTCCCTCCAAAACTCCTCCAGTGGCGCCACCGTCTCCGCATCCTCCACCAGCGCCGCAGCCATCTTCTCCAGCCTCCCCGCCAGCAACCACGCCCGTCCCAACCTCCCAAACTCGCCCTCCTTCTTCACCAGCACCCCTACAGAAATAAATTTCGCATTGCGCTCCTCATCCCCCGCCTCTCCCTTCGCAAACGCGCTCAGCCCAGCATATCCCTGATGCGTAAAGTAGACAAGATCGCTCTGCACGGCATGCAATCCCGACGGCAACGATTTATATTCCACCGCGTTCTCGAGCTCAATGTCCGGCGTCGCTGTGCGTTTCCAACTCACGGTGTACCTGGCAAACGTTGGATTCAGCTTCGTTGACGGTACGTACTTACTCGGCAAAACACAAGGGAGCAAAAAGGTTTGGGGGGGAAAATGACGTACCCGACTTTCTTGTCGAAGCGGATTAAGAAGAGGGCTTCGACGCTCGGCGCGTCCTCGCTGGGCGACGGCGTGGAAGTCGTGCTCGATGTGCGCGAGGCAGACATGGTGGTGTGCCAGCTGCGAAGGGGGGATTGCAGTTGCGCGGCTGCAAGCCCGCTTGATGCAACGGGCGGGCGGCCGGG
>NW_006911543.1:0-23615 GCF_000523455.1 Bipolaris oryzae ATCC 44560 | reverse complement strand
TCAGCTTCAGTATAGGTCTTTAGAGCTTGGCGTTGTTGAGACATTACGCGTTGTTATTACGAAGGTGAGGTACTAGGATTTCGTGGGGCGCACACTGGGGTGGGGCGCACACTGGTGATACACGTTACCTATTAGGACAAAGCTCTGGGGCTGACACACGATGCATCATATGCTTAGCACCGTAGGTACAGTATAGTACAGTGCAGTACAGTACAGTGCCACATACATGCACTGTAGACGCTCCTTCTGCACGCCTGTCGTCGTCCTTTGCCCTCGACAACGCCTCACAAAGCAATTGCACAGCCACATCAAGCCACGCGTACAATAGCAGTAGCCCACGCGTATGCCCACAGATATGTAGGGTACAACAGTAGTCGCAAGGCTACCCGCAATAGTCGTTTACTAATGTCATCTCTCACGGGTCACCCTGCATGTGCTTTCCATTATAGCGTCAGCCACATGGAGGCCGGCGCGGAACAATCCATCGGCCGAGCGCCAATGCCACACCTGCTCTCACTGGTCCTCGGCCTCCGAGTCTTTCCCGCCACCGCAACCGGCACTGCTGAGTAGCGTGGCATTTCTAGTCCATCGAACAAACGGCCCTGTCCTGGTTCCTGTTCGGACACCTCGTCCTCCGGTTGCAAAGTCCAGAAGCCAAAAAGCCTTCCACAGCCTGTTTCATTTCCTGTTCCTCGTCCGTGTCCTTGTTCGCTTTTCTTTTGCTCTCCTTTGCCCGTTTCTCGTCCCCTTCTCCTCGGCCATGTACACCAACCATGCCGACCGCCCGGCTCGTCCTCTGGGCTATCCACACTCCTGGCACGCTCGGGAGTCTCCTGCGTCAGATCCTAGCTTGATGAAAATCGTCAGCAACTTTTTGCATTAGCTTGTAATTACCATCCGTCAGAGCCACGGATAGACGGACCAACGGCAGCGCAAAGCAAGCATTATACTCTGTATCCACCGTTTTTTTTTTCGTCTCCACGGTTGCGAAACGCCGTCGACAATGCGTACCTGACTTGGCTATCCGGCCCATTTCCTCGCCCATTTCTGCCCACACACTGTCGTGGGTACGTCCTTGGGGTATCCCTTCCGCGTGCTACTATATCTGGGTATTGTTTGGTTTTGATGCAAGCAGGCGGAGCGCATGGTATAGTAGTCCGCGGTACCTCTTGCGTCGTTTCAGACCCATCGCTCGAGGTAGATGATGACGATGATGATAGAGCTGCCTTGTTGAGTGCTTCTAGCACAAAAGGCGGATACTCATCACAGATGTGAATGTAATCAACCTTCCTTGGCTTGCGCGCATACTTCTCCGGCGACCTAGATTTCGCCGAAAGACATTTTTCCGGTTGGGACAACATGTGGGGCTGCTGCCGAGGCGGACCCTGCAAAGGTTCCGATATCTCCATTGCCGTCTGTCGATTGGACTGCTGAGGTATTGCTGTTTGCATTACGTAGATTGGTACTCGAGGAACACCCTGTGCCTGCCAATACATTGGTGTTCGGTGCTGCATCACCGACTGCATATTTTGAGTTTGGTCTTGCCATCCCAGAGAAGGGCAATATGTTGGGTTATATGGTTGTTGCTGAGCTTGCACAGGAGCGCAGAGCTGGACCGTTGGCCTCATCTCTATACCCCTATCCCCTGTTCGTTCGTATTCAAAATTTCCGCTTTCGTGGTCCCTTTTTGCTCGCAGGGGATCGAGTCTTCTTCCCCGCTCGCTTTTCCTAGATCTAGATCGACGTTTCTCCACATACACAACTGGTGGGTCCTTATCCGAGTGAGGCGACAAGGCGTGGAGCCATTGCCCAATATCGAGACAACAGCGATGAATATAATGACTGAGACACCATAAAGCGATGAATATGAGAGCCAAGCCAAATAGACTGGCAAAAACGGCGGCGATGGTGAGATTGGTATTTGTCATGGCAGTTAATTCGGTAGAACGAATTACAACGTTAAGATAGGAGATGTTGACAAAAGATTAGAAAACACTCCCAGAGGCGAAGAAAAAAGAGCTGTCTTTTAAGTTACCTTGTATCCACAAGCAACTCCTCAACCTTCCAATTACACCAGACCTGTCAGAAAACCCGCCCTACACAGCAAACACCCCATCTGTTGTGTAACTTTTCTCCTACCAGACTTTCCCGTAAGCCTCCAACTCACCAGCCACACACACACACTCGCGCCCACGAAATCCATCCACTCCACCTTACACACAGCTACGCGCTCGATAAAACCCCATGACCCAGTGCTGTCCCACCCACACACACATCGAGAAACAAACATGTGTAACCCCGTCCACGCCAACACGCTCCGCCCTAAGTACCACATTCCACAACGGTTTTTGTGCCCTGGTCATGTCCCAATCTCTCGAAATGTAACACTCCATGCTTTTTACTTTCCATTCGCCTTGCTGCCCACTTTGCTGTTCGTTTTACTGCCCACTTTACTGCTCGCTTTGTTGCTCGCTCCGCTCGCACTCTCCCGCTGACACGCCAACTCGTGCATCTCGGCGTCGATGACGCGCCGACAACTTCGCATCAAGCACCATCCGAAGAAGCAGCAGAAGAGCGTTACCAGGGTGATTGTGAGGATTATCGTGTATGCGTAGTTCATTATTTTGGCTTGAGGCGAGGGGTGGGGTTCTTGGATTGGTGGGTGGGACGGAGAGTATGGGGTTGTTGGAGAGTGGAATGGGTTTGGTGGTGTTGAGGTTCGAAATGAGAGCTGTGAGAGGTATAGGAAACGGGAATGAGATGTTTAGTGTTGACTGTTTGTAGAGCTTCGAGTGTTGTTTACATTCACTTTCACCTTCACTGGTACGCTTTAGCCTAGCATTAGGCTCGCAACTCCTCTCTTATTTCTTGAGATCAACATCTACCCCGTCTCTTTCATCTACAATAGCAAATCTCACATCTCACATCTCACATATATTCAAGCACTATACCCTCCACAAAATCCAAATAACTACTATTCCATTTTACTGTTACATTTTACACAATCTACTCGTACAAATACATCACTCCATACACCCTACGACCAGCCCTTCAAAACTCCCTCAACGCATCAATAACCTCCTTCTGCCTCTGACTTCCCATCTTCTCAAACCCATCCACACTCATAACAAACGTGCCCCTCCCCCCCGTCAGCGCCCGCAGATGATTCAAATACCCCACCATCTCCTTCAACGGCACCCTCGCTACAATCTGGCGTTGATTATCCGCAACACCACTCCCTACCTCCCCCGTCCCCGAACTAAACGGATCAGGCGGCGTGTAAATAAGCGCTGGGTCAATCCGCGGCAAGTCGTCGTCACCATCATCGCCGTTAGCACTCGATGATGTGTGTGAGGACTCGGTACCATCAAGCGACAACACCTGACCACCGCGGGACGAAGAAATATCTTGCACGACTGCCCCGAGCGAGCTTTCATTTACAAAAATCGTAACGTTCATGACTGGCTCGAGGAGGGCCGCGGGCGCAGCGCTACATGCAGTCCGTAGACTCGCCCCCACAGCGGCGCGAGCAGCCATGGAGAGCGCGGTCGTTGTTGTCTCGGGGAATAGATGGGCGGCTGCGTCTAGGGTGATGGTGACGCGCGTGTTGGCGACGGGGAAGCCGTTGAAGGGGCCGCGGGCGAGGGCTGCGGCGGCGCCGGCTTGGAGGGCGTGCAGGATGCCTGGGAGGGAGAGGTGAGGGGGGATGTGGGATTTGTGGGTGGAGGAGTCGTGTGAGGAGAGGTTGGGGTGGGAGATGTAGAGGGTGTTGTTGTCTGGGAGTTTGTAGGTGGTTTCGAAGGGGGTGTCGTGGATTTCTTGAGTATCGAGGGTTAAGATGTTGGTGAGGGTGGATTCGTCCATGGACTCGACGGAGGCGGTGGTGATGGCTTTGGACTGCTTGCCTGCGATTGGTTTGTCGAGAGTGTAGGTGAAGGGCTCGGTTGATGTGGTGATGGTTTCTCTGTATCCGATTTCGATTTTGCCGATTCGCGCTTTGGCTTTGAAGTCGTTCAAAAGTCGGTCTCGGGCGATTTCGAGATGCAAATCTCCCATGCCTGCTAGATGCGTTTGTCCAGACTCTTCGTCGACTGAGAGGTGCAGACTCGGATCCTCGCGTAGTAGGATAGCAAGGCTTTCTTGTACGTGCTTTTGCTCGCTCAAACTGTGAGGTTCGATACTGGTAAAGAATACAGGCGGCGGAACGGCGATAGGTCGGAGTTGCAGCGTGTTCAACCCACCAGATGGTGTGCCCTTCATCTGTAGCCCACGGTATACAATCAGCGTATCACCAGTCCTAGCATGCTTCAGTCCAGTGATGACACCAATCTGACCAGGACCGATACTATCTACTTCCACTGCATCGTTGGCGTACATCTTCAACAGTCGAGGTGCGCGCTCAGCAACGGCCAGGTTGGTGTTGTACAGCGTGGCGCCGCGATCAACTGAACCAGAGTAGACGCGCACGTAGACCAGGACGCCCCTTTTGGCATCATTAACAACCTTGAAAGCCAGAGCACAGGCTTGTAGATTTTTCACTTCGGCAATAGCGAGCTCGCCCGTTCGCTTTTCTTGCTTCTTTGCCGGCTTGGATGACTTGATGGGTGCTGTAGATGCTGAACTGAGAAGAGCAGCAAGGGTACTACTCTGGTTTGTGATGGCTATCTCAGGATCCGGGCGTTCGAGAGGTGATGGGAGGAGATCGACTACACTATCAAGAAGTGGCTGAACACCAATGTTGCGGAACGATGCCCCAGCAAACACTGGAATAACCGATTGGGGTGCTTGTAAAACGACTCGACGAAGAGACTGCGTGATTTGAATACCAGAAATGGCGAGATGGTCTTCGTCATTTTCCAGGAAGTGCTCAACCATTACGTCGTCGTGCTCGCTCAGTGTCTCGACAAGAGCTATTCTGGCCTTTTTAATTTCTGCGGCGAAATCTTTGTCAGTCTTTTCCAACTCTTCGAGGTCCACGGCCTTGATATCTCGCCCATCTCCGCCTGCCTTCCAGAGCATGCCACGGAGATTGATAACATCTCCGACCCCAACAAAATCGCCGTTGCCTCCCTGCCACCAAGGAATCTGACAAACTGCAGGCCATCCGCGTAGTCTGGAACCAATCTCTTTGACTGTTCTTGAAAAGGCAGCGCCTACACGGTCCAGCTTGTTGACGAAGATGATCCTGGGAATATGATAGTGTCCGGCTTGCGTCCACACCTTTTCTGTTTGGGCTTCGACTCCTGCTACCCCGTCTAGAATACAAACCGCGCCATCCAAGACACGCAGCGAACGGAGTACCTCGAATGTAAAATCAGCGTGACCTGGGGTATCGATGAGATTGATGTTGTGAGGGGTAGAAGATCTCAAAACATTATCAAAAGATACTGGCAACTGTGGTAGAGATGGCGTTGTTTGATTACTTGGTGGTAGTGGAGGCCAGTGGAAAGTTATGGCTGCAGATTGGATGGTGATACCTCGTGCTCGCTCAGCGGGAAGGAAGTCAGTTACTGTTGACCCTTCGTCGACATCTAGAAACGGTTAGTGTTTTCGTTGAAGCCGATATTTTTGATTCACAAGTGATACAAGGGCACCGAGATATTTGGAAAACACTACGCTATTGAGGTAAAATGAATTCGTAACATACTTCCTATTCTACGAGTGACACCACTGTAGTAGAGCATACGCTCAGTTGTAGTCGTTTTACCCTGGACATTCATTAGAGCCTTTTCAGCTTCACAAAGGAACCATCCGACCTACTGCATCAATGTGGGCAATGATGCCGATATTGCGGGTCGCTTTGGAAAGTAGGTCATGGTGAGGTGCCTGGGTCGACAGCAACCGCCGAGGAGTCTTCACATTGTGCCGAACGACTCGGCGGGCACACCATATCCAGCCGGTTATCATGCCAATGACTGCGCAATGCGATGGTGATGCGAAGGATGGTGTGTGTAGAAAATGCACGTGACGCAAAAGATGGCATGGTTCGCGCCTTTCCTAGCCGGGCTAAGGGCAAGGCAGGGCGTTGGAGCGACATCATCGCATCACTCTCCAGCTAGTCGCAGCCGTCGATAGCTTCAATTCACTCCCCCACAACCATGGATTACAGCGCTCACGATCCCGACCACCCCGCCGGCGGCGATCCTTGGGCTTCGTCGCCTCAGGCAAACCGATCGTCTTTTGGCCAGCCTCCAACTAACGATATTCCGTCATCCCCGCTGCCTGCGCAGGCTTCCCCATATGGCGAGAACAGTGAGCAGTACGGCTACCTGGGCGAGCAGGATGCGCAAAGTCGGCCGGGTACGGCGCCTGACAATGGCAATCAATCGCAGCAACAGCAGGCGCACGGTCAGGACGCGCCTCGATCACCTCAGCCGCAGCAACAGGGCCAACAGGGACAGCAGCCACAAAGGTACCACGGCACGAGACCACAGCGACAGCAGCAGCAACAGCAGCAGCAGTATAAGCTGCAGGCCAAGGTCACAGGTCTTGAGCGCAATGGAAAGAAGGACCCCATAATACGATTCGATGTTTACGTATGTCTATACGACTTCAACCTGGCAAAAGCATGCCTTCGCAATGTGCTGGACATTGAGCATTGGATCAAGGTAGCGTTGGTGCTCTCGGCGCATTGCTGTTTGGCTGCAAAACTACCTCCATATCTGTCCACTCCACTTGCGGATGGCATCCCTAACGGTGGCCTCATGCTAACTTCTCCATTCAGACGAACCTTCCCAAGTTTCGCACCACTCAATTCCGCGATGTCCGGCGTCTACACTCTGAATTCGTGAAACTTGGCGAGCATCTCATTTCCGCATGTCCAGAAGCTATTGTGCCTGCAGTACCACCAGCGACTACATCGGCAGGCGCTGGAACCGATGAAGATGAGGCACGACTCAAGATATCAATCCAGCGGTGGCTCAACATTGTGTGCAGCAACGAAATACTCATACGTGACGAGGAAATGGTCTTCTTCGTAGAAAGCGATTTTGGTTATAGCCCCGTGGTGCGAAGGAAGCAACCTGCTACTGGAGTGCGCCGCAAGATGATCAAGCAGTTTGCGCCGCCTCCGGATGACACGCCAGAACTTGCTGCGGCACGACCAGTGGTCAAAGCATTCTACCTCGGTACAATGGAGGCTGAGCAGAAGTTGGAGAAGGTTGTGAAGCACCGAAGGAGTAAGTGGTCAGCATATGTCATACGGAATATAAGTCTAATTTGTTGTAGACCTCGGGGTCGCTGAATCTGACCTGGGCGCCAAGTTTGCAGCACTACAGGTCCAAGAGACGCATGTCGGTTTGGCCCACGCGTATAAGAAGCTCGGAAAGATTATACAGGCTACTGGTGACTTTCATGCGGCTCAAGGTACTGCCGAAGCTACCACTCTAGGTGATCCACTCCAGTACCACAGCAGCGATGCCTTTATCGCGAAAGAAACTCTGACAAATCGTCACATCATCCTTCGCGAACTGCTGCAAGCACAATCAGCGACCAAGTCCAAGTTGTCAGCGGCTGATAGGCTGAAGGCCAGCTCGAGCGTGAAACGGGAAAAGGTTGACGAAGCTATTGCCGCTCTGGACGAGGCTAGAAGCCACGAGCAATACCTGATGCAAAAAGCACAGCGTGTCACTGCCAATCTTCTTCAAGAACAGCGGAGGTGGTTCGATCGGACTACGCACGACATGCGGCAAGCGATTCGGGAATACGTAGTGCGCCAGATTGAAGCCGAACGCCGTACTCTAGCTACTCTGGAATCTGTAAGACCGGACATTCGGGCGATTGATGGCAGCGGTGGTCTTTCGCGGCTTGGACGTGAAGCGCATCCACCACAGCGCCGGGTTCCCATGGCAAGCTCTCAAGGACCCAAGGGCGATGCATGGTCGGGCGTGCCGCGACGACCCGGTGATGGGCTCAATCGCAGTATGAGCGGTAGTTTTGTCGCTCCACTTCCTGAGACTGACGAAATCGACGAAGAGACAATACACGGCAGAAAGCGGGCTACTAGCAAAGCGGGAAGCCAGGCAGGAGTGGAAGAGGACGATGATCGGATTGATGCGAAGAACGCAGCCAGTAGGCTAGCCACAACGACGTTCTAAAGGTTGTTTTGGTTTATAGGGAGAGTTGAGAGAAGCCATGGGATAGTATGGTTAGTTGTGTGCTTGCCCTGGACCACCACCACTGCACGATACCACGCGGCATAATGTACACTGCAGCCTATAGGAAAGTTTTCTGAGCCATGTTCACCCTTGCTGTGCAACGCGTAATTTTTTTGCTCCAGGATGGTGCTGGTGATCTTTGTGCAGGTACGTACCGGCCGAGGGGATGCCAAGACCGGGTCTACTGACGGCAGTCGACCTTTGCTCCACGATGGCCTTCTCGAGCTTCATGTTTGGTCCCCTCTCGACTTTAGCCAGCCACCTCATGGCACTCTCCGGGCATGCAGCAAGACAACAAAATCACGCCAGTTCTAGACCACGAGCCACTGATTGTTGAGTCTCTCAGCCCGGATTCTGCCTGCATCGGCTTTTGGCATGGGTCACGGCAGTGGGCCAACCCTGGTGCAAATCGCGAATGCGCGGCTGCTGTGCGTCACTTGATCAGAGAGGCCTTCGTACCAGCCCCGCGCGCAATCTATCCAGCGTGGCGACGATATTGCAAAGTGTGGGGTCAAATACGGCACTCACTCTACTCTACACCAAGGCACCAGAGCGAATAGCAGTAGCCTGGGGACACTAGCCGTAAACCAGAGGCCCTGCCCCTGGCCTCCGTGCCGCCTGACCGGCAGGTGAGCATGCGCGCCAGGGAGGGAGCCGTTCGAGAACCATGGCACGACACCGGCCGGCTTCTGCCAACCTTGTACCGACGATCAGTTACCGGAGTCGCACAGTTTGCACGGAGATTCTGTATACATGCATCAACTCGTATCAAGTACCGCCGTCCAGGTCCTGGTTGAGATGTCCGCGGTGGAATTGGGATTGGCATACCGAGAGCCGATCCCCCGCAATGTACTACCATATCGCGTTGGGGAAGACGACTCATAGTTGGAAGCGAGACCGGGGTGCAGTATTGCACTCTACCACTCCGGGTGGATAGATGTATTCGCCAAGCTGCCATGCACCAAATCGAGGGTGCTGAATCTGCTGTGCCACTCGGACGCAGGAGCGTGGAACCCTGCTTATAGCGTCGACAGGCTTGTGCGAGCTGCGATAACATGTTGGTTGTGTCCAAACCGCCGTGGTCCAAACCTACACAGTAAACCTAAAGGTTCGGTTGCTGTTTTCAAACCTGAAGGACCTCCGGTAAAGTCCTATTTGGGTATGACTCGGTCCACGCCTCAGAATGGCGCCGTTCCGCCAATACTCAACGGGGCTTGGACGGAAACCAGAGTGAAGCCCATCTCACCGTAAGCGAAATGTCAACCGGCCGGCAACTTTGTGCGGTCCTGCGTCCCGGGTAAAGTGCATGTGCAGTGTGAAGATGATCATGCACCAGCTGCTTCTGATGGGGCGCCCCCCCGAATCAGACCAGCGGAGAGCATCAAATAACGGAATGCTTTTCCTCGATTGGCGACCGGCTAACCACCATCCCTACTGTTGGATGCAGCCTATCGACGCCACCATCCACATATCCGAGGGCCACCGTTTACGTGGTCGAGTCAGGGTCGAAGGATCATCGTCGCAGCCGCTGGCAGCCCTCCAAGAGCCTGAATAAGGTCACGGCGAATGTACATAACGTTGCGGAGCCCATGTCCCTTGCAAACACTTTTGGCCCTCTCCTCACTTTCGTTTTGGCTTGTTACGCCCGTATTGCAAGCACGCCCCTCACTCTGTTGGTGATACTTAACGCTTGCGCCCAGCATCTAATATTTACATCGACATTGGCGTTTCGATATTCTGATTTCACAGAGCACATCCCACGTGACGTCGACCGAAGTGTCGGGGTTCAACCAAACATGCCGAGAGTCTTCAAGTTTCTCAAGACTGCGCTGGCGCCTAGCATTGGAAGTTCCTCGCCGCAGGAGGTAGTCGACAAGAATAATTCGTCACCCAAGGCATCATTCACTTCCTCGGCAGACGACACATGGCTGCCAGACTTCGATCCACTCACGGTCACGGCATTCGAACTGTCCGAACTCTTGAATGCGCGAGCAATTACAAGCGTGCAAATCGTACAACTGTACCTGAAGGAGATTGCGTTACACAACAGAAGAGGCAGACAATTAAGAGCATTGATTTCTGTTGCCCCAAAACATGAACTATTGAGGATAGCACGCAAGCTGGACGATGAACGAGCAAGAGGCAAGATAAGAGGCCCACTTCATGGCATTCCAATAGTAATCAAGGACAACATCATGACGGATGAGACGCTAGGGATGGATACGACAGTTGGTATGTTCGAATAACTAACCTGGATGCCATCAGTAGGACTTATGTTCTTGTTAGGCTCCTATGCTTTTGTAGGCTGTATACCTAAGAAGAGCGCGACCGTTGTCGACCGCTTGATCAAGCGAGGGATGATCATCATTGGAAAATCGAACCTTACAGAATTCTGTGGTCTCAAGAATCCGTCAATGCCTCCGGGATGGTCAGCGGTGGGCGGACAGTGTCAGTCACCGTATGTTTCAAGACACATTGCAAAGCGAAAACTACATTGGGAACTGTCAGCTCCTGGAGGCTCCTCAACAGGATCAGCTGTGGCCGTGGCTTCAGGCTTCAGCACTCTGGCGATTGGCACGGATACCATCGGATCACTTATCACGCCAGCAAACCGCGCGGCCCTCTACGCACTAAAACCTACAGTTGGAGAAGTTCCGATGGACGGAATCTTCAACCTAAGCAAAACATTTGATTCAGTTGGTGGCATGGTAAGCTGGATGTTTGTCAGCTCGTATTGGACGCACTAACTTTATGTAATAGGCCAAGTCTGCAAAGGATCTTGTGGCGCTTATGGACGCCTTGATGGTACCCACCAACAGAGAAGAGAATGTGCCGAGTCCACACAGATCATTTAAGATTAAGCCAGATTTTGGCACGCTTCGAATCGGCATCTGTGAGCCGTCAATCTGGAAGTCATGGCGCAAAAATGGGCGCATTAATGCTGACGCCGAGAGGTTTATGGTAAGTTTGCGAAGATACCGCTGACATCACTCCACAAAGTCACAAGTTATACGTGCGTCCACGCCTTTGTTGCAGGGATCATTATGTTGTTAGAGCCTCTGACGCTGACACGAAACAGACCCAGAAGTACGACATGATTGTTCAGAGCATGATCGAGATGGGCGTCGATGTTGTGTACCCGGTCGAACTACCCAATCCAATGAGCTTGACCATCGATGGCAAGAACTGCTTCGAACCAGTTGTCTGTACGTTGCCATGAACTTTGTACTACCACCAACATGCTGACGTGCTGCAGATGCCGAGTTCAAGGATTGCTTATCAGAATTCATCCGGGACTTCAAGGTGACCAAGATGCATTCATTGGCTGAGATTATCAACTTCAATCTGGAGCATCCAGAATTGTGTCTCCCACCAAGTATGTCAATTTGCGTTGCTATAGTTGATGTCTCCTAATTATATTTTTTAGCATGCCCAGATCAGAATGATCTTATGGCCGCCCTACAATCCAGTATCAAGCGCGAAGAAATCAACGCCGCACGACAACACCTTCAGACCGCCGGCGGACCTGAAGGCCTCGACTTTCTCTTCGCTTCGCGCTCTCTCGACATCATCATGGCGCCCGGAGACGCCGCATTGTCCACGCTTGCAGCAGCAGCAGGGTACCCAACTGCTGCGTGTCCACTTTCCGCTCTCAAACTCAACGGCCAACCTTTTGGCATCACGCTCGCCTCACGTCCGCACACCGAACACACGCTCCTCCACTTCCTGACCGCATACGAAAACATTTTCCCACCCCGTGCCCTCCCCATGCCGCTTTCATCGGTGCCGCTCCAGGACCCCAACCCAGAACCGCTCCCCGATCAACCCATTGTTGATCTTATTCTACACGAATGGGACACGCGAAGATTCAGTTGCAGTGCGGATGCGCTGGCGGACTGGCTCAACGCACGCTGGCGCAAAAGCGGGTACGAACTTAGTGCTGAGACGGTGTGTGAGGTTCTGAGGAGTAATGGGCGGATTGCATTCAGAGGGCTGGGTGATGATGCTGAAGGTGCTTTTTCACGATAGTTGCTCTGTGAGCCTTTTTTACGTGACTAACAGGAATTTCCTTATTGTCATCTTCATATTGGGGTTACATGCATATTTGGCAGTTTGTATCATTTTGAGGGATATTAGCGTGGTGTTTTAGCGCAATTATCATTCCGTGTCAATCCCTATGGAGAAAGGAGCTATCTGGCACCTACGGTCATAACTAGAGAGGGTAGTGTTATATGAAATACGTTCCAATTATGTTGCGTGTACGCTTATCTAATTTCTCAGCGACTTTGTCAGGCGTTACTTCTTCTTGCTGTGTATTAAGTTTATTCACATATAATTAGCATCAAGTTAATCTTAGTACGATCTTGGCAATAGCTAAAACCAACCTCCCCCCCCTATTCTTGCAGCAATGAGTCAATCCGTATCTTTACAGACTCTGCCTGATACTGTATACCAGCAACCTAATGACCTACTAAGATTTTATTCGCTGTGAACACGATATAGTGGACCCACATCTGCATACTCTACTTTACAATATCAACCTCGTCATAAGCTATGTCCTAATTTCTCAACAACCGAGACTTGCCTCGTATATCGTTACCTCAACTTTAGGGCCTGCACGTAAGCGTCCTTGGCCCTTCGACACCACATTCCGATTCCACGCGCCATTACTAGTCCACTCCGGGGTATGTACTATCACTCAACTGCGTCAAATTTTTCAATACAATAAGAATGATTGTACCGTCAAGGCAAGTTGTCGTGTTAGATTAGAGGAAAGTAAGCAAAAAGTGATTCCGTTTTTTTTCAAATTGAGGTGCGAGTTCTGATGAGGAATAATAAAAAAGCGATCTCACTTATCTTTAGTGATGGAAGAATTCTTGGTATAAACGACGGGTTGTGTTGATTTATCCATGATTACATCTCCCCCGCCCCCCCTTAGCATCTTAAAGCGATGTATCTACAGGTGTAAAAACAAACGATTCTAGAGAATCAACGTCAATGACGAGTTCTGGATTACGAGTGTAAAAAGAATAGGGTTTTGGATAAGGTCGTAGCGGATTCTGGGTTTTAGCGAGGAAGATGTTAAGGGGGGGAGGTGTGGGCAGTGGCGGAGGTGTGGAGTGCGCTTGGGAGGTGTATAGGAACGGATGCGTATGGTGTTATAGTGGGTTCGAGTCGAGGTATGTTGGGCCCGGATGAGACAACCCTCTATCAGACCCTACGTAGTTGAAAGCGCGAAAAACAATAGCCACTCGCATGTACGTACGGAAGGGTGTCTTTTTTTTCGCTTCTTGTAATACTGGCCATAAGGGCCTGGAACTGTGTATCACTTTTGAAGTATACCGGGGGTTTTTTTTTTCGCTGAGAGATTTGCCACAGGTGAGGTGCAGAATGTAGGAAATGGATCTTAAAACGATAGTTATTGAGCTGCAGTATGCAGCTTCGTTGTGGCCTATGTAAGAGTGATGTGCAGTAGTGGTCGTTGTGGATGCTTGGGGAGAATTCAGTCCTGCAAGGGATGTTGATGCTTGTTAAAAAAAGATTAAATAGACTGCTTCGCTTTGGCTACTTCCCACATTTAGATTGTAGTACAGTCTGATTACTTTGATGTGTTCAACGCTAACTAAGTTACATCTAGCGTGGCGATGACTCTGGAAGAGAGCTGACGTTGGTACCGCTGTCCCCGCACTCGCTTAACATCATGACCACTTTGCACGCTCACCAACTTCCTATGCAGAATCTTCTGGAATATAAATTTCATAATTTTAGGTTTCTCCATCTTGAAATCAAGTTCAGCAGAAAAAGCTGCTTGGCGCAGCGGAAGCGCGCCGGGCTCATAACCCGGAGGACCTCGGATCGAAACCGAGAGCAGCTATGCTTGACATATTCTTTTTGCTTTTCTTTTTGCTCTGAGTTAAGAGAGAAGCGATAAGAAGGACTGGGTGGATGCTCGGCCCTATATTTTCATTTTGCATTTTTTTTATTAAAGTGTAAGATTTCTTGTCCATAACTAGTGAGCGTTGTTTTTAGTTTATCTCTACTACTGTGATTTAGATACTATATATCTGCGGTTATACGGAACGAACAATCTGTTGAAGTAGGTGGTTGAAGTCAATAAGTGAAGATTGCTGGACATATTATTCGAACAGAGACCAGAATGGAAGCTGTCTGGTAGTACTTTCCTAAGTCAAGGAAATACGTAGAAGCATTTAAGAATAGGTTTGGTCAAATTTAAGGTGTTGTTGGAGTGTGTCAACACCTACGAAGTCGATGGATGCAATTTTAATGCAGACAGCACATCTCAATCGTACATCCACAAGATTGAATCTACAACTTTGCATTTTTTCCTCCTGCAACGCCCGTAACAGGAGCGCCAGAAAGCAAGAAATCGGGGTACTCGAACCCGCCGCTGAAGCCAGCGGTATGCCACGCGCCTCCATCGACAACAAGCGCCTCTCCGTTTACAAAGTTACCCGCATCGGAGAACAGATATATGGTCGCATCCGCGATTTCCTTGACCGTACCCCACCGCCCGACCGGCACTGACTTTGCCGCCTTACTATCCGCCTTATTCGCCTCCGCCTTGGCCAACCGTGCCATTCCCTCCGTCCCGGCGATAGGACCCGGCGCAATAATATTCGACGTGATACCCTTTGGCCCTTGCTCGATAGCCACCGACCTCGCCATGGCATCCACACCAGCCTTTGCAACGCCAACATGCGACTGCAGCGGCGTCGCCGTATAATGCAGTGTGGCGCTCACGAAGATGATACGGCCACCAGTGCCATTGACAGGCTGCGTAGTTCCATTCGTACGATGTTTCGCCGCCGAGTCGACCAGATACGGTAGCGTGGCCTTGACCGTGTTGTAGCTGCCCAGCACATCGATATCGATGACGCTCTTCATTGCGTTTGCGGAGAGCTGGTCGATGGGCGCGAGGAAGTTTCCGGCCGCACCTGCGATCACGAAGTCGATGCTACCGAGTTCCTTTGCGCAGCGGTCGGCGGCTTGTTGCAGGAGTTCGGGCTTGCGCACGTCGATGGCGCCGATGCCGAGGACTTTTGACCCGGGGCGCGCGGTCGCGATGGAGGCCGCCATGGCTTCGGTTTTCTCGACGTTGCGGCCGATAATGCAGGCGTTTGCGCCCAGGGCGACCATGGCCCGGACTTGGGCGCTGCAGATGGTGCCGGCGCCGCCGGTGCAGAAGACGACTTTGTTATCTGGGGGTGGGAATGGGTTAGCGGGAGAGTTTCTGGGAGGAGGGTGAGGAGTTGGTGGTATGGGAGAGTGTATACCAAATATGCCGTCTCTCCAGACATTACTCATGTATGAATATCTATCCGCAGACATGGTGTGTGGTGTTTTCCAATCTGGGAGCTTGGTCTTGTTATGGTCTTGGTGGTTTGTGTTTGAGACTCGAGGAGGGTGTAGGCAAGGAAGAGCGCGATGGACAGGAACTGTGTTTGACGAAAGAAGAGAAGTTACACGTCTGAAGACACAAGTGATTGAAAGTATATGGATGCTCGCACCGAGTGAAGGTTACGGCCGCAGCGATCGGTGACCGGTGCAATGTATGTTGCGCTCACGGGGTAGCCGAGGTACGTTTGGTGTAAGCTAGTAATCCTCGAGGAAAGACATTCTGGTGAGACCGACATTGACCACGCGCGACATGTTCTTCCCAGCGTTGAAGTAAAATCAGCAAAACACAATGTAAGCTAACACATCCACCGCAGAGTCTAAAAATGTAAATTTCTAGCATCAATTTCCGATTGGCAGCGATAACGGGCGGGCTGCATTTACATGTGCTCTCCTCCGCATTTGGTCTGCGGGCAGGAGAGAGAGCTTGGACCACCGGGACAGGTTCCGCATCAGCTCCGCAAAATGCATGCCAGCACTCGGAGCGGGCTGAATCATCGTCATCGTCATCACCAGACGCATCACCATCACAGCAGTCAAGACTCGAGTATCATAAGCCATTGGAACGATTGCCGCCATCACAATGTCGGCACAGACAGTGTCGATATGTAAATTCGTCGGCACAATCACCCTGGGAATCGCGACGGTATGTGTGCAACAAGCCCGCCACCTTGGCAATATGATGGATGCTTCGCTGCGGGGATGAGGTGCCAGGGCGTCATTCCTGTACAGTTGATGCATCAGAATCTGTAGCAACAAGGAAGAGACATTCAAGATCTGACAATCCTCAGGGCGTCTCGGCAACCCTCTCCACAACCGCATTCCCCGCACTGCTCGCCCTCCCCACTGCCTCAAACGCACGCACTTCACTTGCCTACCTGTCCAGGCAGTCTTCCTGGCTATCCTCATATCTCCGACATGTCACTACATTCACCTTGTTCTCAGCCTATCTACTGTCGCCACGACGCTTCCGCCACCCCTATCTGCTCTACACGTCCATCTTTGCCTTCATCTCTGGTCCGGGTGTCGATTATGCTGTGACTGCCATGGAAGGGTCAGACGAGAAGAGGCAGGTCATGGAGCTAGAGGCGCAGGGTGAAGAGGTCAACGGCGAGGAGGTCAGAGAGTTTGTTGAGAGGAGACAGAGGACCGAGTTGATCAAGACGGGATTAGCGGGAGTGGCTTTCGCAATGCAGGTCGTTGGTCTTTGGGGTGATGGTGCCTAGATGGACTACGGAAGATGGAGATGCCGTAAATAGGGGTATGGGAGGAGAAGGCGTGTACGACCGTGTATGTACAAGGAGAGATGGCTTTAGGGTTTGCAATGAGTTGGGGGCTATCGGGTGGCGACTGGTGTAATGTTTGTTCCGGACTCTCCTATCATTCCCTGCTTTTTGAACTATTCATCCCGTATACGGACATTACCGTGTCAATGTGCTTTGCTCTCAGGGTGCACACTATTCAATATGCTTCAACCTCGCAAACCATATCCACTTTCCGCCAAGTGATACTGTGAAACAGCGTGTGCCCTTGTTGGAACTGACACGGATTCTTCGAAGAAACTAACGCGCTGGATATTCGTGCAGAAGACAAGTTTGTCATGGCATCAAGTACTTGACTCGATCGAGTAACGTGATTTAGGGGGATGCTGTCCGGGGACATGGTTCTCAGCTTTGCAGCTTTGCAGCCTTGCAGCCTGAGAACAGAAGTCACCATGGGCAACCGCAAGAGATAAACAGCCACCATATGGCGTGAGCGCAAATTGTCGCGGTCCAGACTTTATCCAACCATGCTTGCACCGTTTCATGTGAATTGAGGCTACAGTTGTTTACGAGCAAGCTGACGGGATTGTCGCAAAGCAAAATAAGTACAGCGACAAAATAGTTTGGTCTGCGCATCCCATGTGCTAGCAGCCATAAGAGCGTTGTGGGCGTCAGGGTTCAATAGGTGATATGCTGGTGCCAGGATGGCATGGGTTCGGCGGAGGATGCCAAGGCGACGCTCCGGCGGCCGGGATGGGCAGGGATGGGCAGGAATTGGACGGAAGCGGGAGAGGGCGGTAGCGTTCAATAGCATTGGGTGCCAGGGTTGTGCTGACGACCTGACAATAAATAGGCTACCAGTGCCTTTTTGGTATCTCACTCGCATCGTGGAATTTGTCCAGTGTCACCCTTGGCAGGCCTATTCCCGTGCTGAGCTAAGACACGCAGGTACCGAGTGCGTGTGGGATGCCTGGGATGCCTGCTTGTAAGTAACTGTAGTGTACTTACGCCCAGGGGTGCTGGCCTGTTCTCTGCCGTTGAGTCTGGCGTTCGCGCTGCTGCACGAGTGATGCAAACATGACGGAACCGAGGAAGTAAGTAAGAGGGCAGTCGTCTCACCAGCGAGTCGATGACGGCAGTGGCTGTCGGGGCTCTGCTTCAACATGTACCGGGGAGGACAATCCTCATCTCCTTGTGCAGAGTATCGCCTCTTGATCCATAATTAATCCAGACGCGTAGCGCTGACCAGGTCCCCTGCCGATCGCGCTATCGATACTGGAGAGTTTGCACTGGGCCTAGCGGTGCTGCGAGAAGCATCGCTTAGGCCCAGGCAGCCGGCGCCTCATTGGCCCAAAGCGGACGGGGGCTTGCGTCATAATCCATCCAAGACGTGATCTGCCCGAGCCTCTGCCAAAGCGAAGCGAATTGAGCGAGCGAGCGTGGTCAAAGAGATAATGGCTCCCACTCACACTCCCGCTCACACTCCCACTCGCTCCCAGGCCGCGTGTGCGCGCGTGCGGTGGCTGGCTCGCGGGGACTTGGCCGGTCGACCCTTTAGTGCCAAGCCTGCCATCAGTCCCAGTTTGTCTAGCCCTTGCGACTAACAGTCAATCCAAGCGAGAAATGAGGCAAGATAACTGCCTATGGATGCCATACATAGCTGTACTTCCGGAGCCTGTGGGCATACTGAATTCATGCTGACAGCTGTTGATAAGCAAAACGGCCGGGTCTTGTACATGCCGGACAGGACACTGCCATGCTGCCATGATGCCATGATGCCATGCTGCTATGGGCCGTCTTGGGCGGGCGGGCGCATCGCCCTGTCATGTTGGACGAGGGCAGCATCTTGGCTGTGTGAGTGGTGGAGAAAGCGACGAGGCTTGACGCCGTTGCTTGAGAGTGTCAACGGCCCGGTGCCTTGTTGTCAGTTGAGCGCCTCAACAGGTTGCAAAGAGTCGCGCAGGACGTGTGCTGGCTAAGTAAGTAGACGGTAGGCAAAGGTCTTGTCTGTCAAGGTTGTCGGTCGAGGACAGGCGCAGGGTGGTGCAAGAGGCGCGGGTGCAACGATACGCCCGCTGGTTGGCTGTACGACGAGGACGAGGACAAGGACGAGGGAGGCATCGATCGTGACCCCTGGTGCAGGCCCCTTGCGATTGCTGCATGCTGCAGGCTGCAAGCTGCATGCAACGGCCTGGCTCATGTAAGAAGGTAAGTAAGTAATGGTCGTAGATGGTGCCAACTCCTGCTTCTGATATTTGCTGCGACGACTGGCTCGCCGTCCAACGCCACCACACCGTGCTAATTCTGCGCCGTGCCAGGTGATCAGCACACATCGCACACAGTCAAAACACGCTGCCAGTCCTGCGCCGTGCGACACCCAACCATTCCATCTTTTCGCTTGTCTCTTCACACTTTCGTTGTCGTACTTGACCCTTACTCTCGTTTGTCTGTCCACGCAGACCACAAGCCCTTCGTTTATACATAGCCATCAATGCGGCGCCGCCCTGACGGTTACTTTTGATCCTCCTGTTTGACATAGTGCTTTCATCTCCGGAAAACACGCCGCCGCGGTGCCACTAAGCACAGCAGCACCAGCACCTGCACCACCTTATTAACCTTAGCAAAAGCAACAGAGCTCCTGTCCATCCCGAACTCGGCTCCCGTCTGTCTAGTGTATTCCCCCCCATTCAAGGGCACTCGCATCTGTCGTCAGTTCAGGCGCGGCGACGAGCCTGTTATACGACCTATAGGACGCCATTTAACCGCAAGCACCCAACCCAACCCATCCACCCACCCCCCGGCCCGTCATCCAAGTACGGAGTCGGACACTGTTGGCGGAAAACAAGGAACACGGCAGCTCGAGTCAGGCAGCGTGCCCAGTGCGGAAGAGGCGGAGGAACTAAAGGCCAAAGCGGGAGGGATCAGGACGTGGATAGTGCTCGAAGCAGCAGCACAGACCTTGGTATCGATTTAGCGCTCGTAAGTCCGCCGCTCCACCAGCCTCCATCCCCAACAGAGCCTTTTCCTGGCCTACAACCTGCTGTGCTACAGCTCACACCCGCTCGACCACCCACCAAGGCCAGCAATGCTAACCACAGCCTGAGCCAACAGGATCTTCCCCCCCCCTCTCTCTCTCTCTCTCTCTCGCACCCTGCCGCCTTCTTGTACCCGCGAACTGCACCTTGCACCTGCAGTCTCGAGAGCGCGTCGACCAGGTCCCAGCCAGCATCCAGCGACCGGCCGGCTGACGGGCCAAAGGCTGTACCACCTCACACCACAGCCACCCTCTCACCCCGCCTGCAAAGCCTTTCGACGGCCCGCTTCATCTGAACCGTCTTCACCGTCCCCCTCGTTCGCTTTGTAGCGCCCTCCCGAATACGGCGGCGTCCAATCGCTTTTCCCTTTCAGCGCCGTCTTTGTTGCGCTCAAAGACGCCACCGCATCTGTCTCATTCACGTCGCCGAGTAACACCCCGTATCTTGCGCAAACTTCGACGTCTACCGACATATCCTCCCCGTCTACGACTATAGACTTTCACAATGCATAACCGATTCACATCAACGCTCTTTGGCTTTGCCGCCTTCTCTACCCTCTTACTCTCCATACAACCTGCCGGCGCTTCAGACTGGACATATCCATACTGCTCTTCATTAAACACTGGAGAGCAAGACACTGCCTGTAAGTTCTCCTCCCTGTCCTGCGCGTCACGCAGCCTCTAACCTCTCAGATACCTGGCCATACCAGTCCAATGGTAACTGTACCAACCATTGCAAGGAGGAAGGAGGCTCATGGGCGTTTGCTGTTATCAAATACACCGACTGCTGGTGTTCCAACTATGTACCCGGAGATACAGCAAGCTTGAGCGACTGTCTGCAGGACTGTCCTGGCTTCCCCGACGAAAAATGTGGTAGCAAGGACAAAGGTCTTTACATCTATGTCCAAATGGACGGCCAGCCATCCGGTACTAAGGGAGGCTCGCAGCCCTCCTCCACCGCAGCTGCGCCTTCTAAGCAATCGCAACAACCGCAGTCGCAACCACAATCACAACAACCAACTGTTAGTGCTTCTTTTCTTTATCTCATCAACCCTGCCCCCTTCCCTTTCATTAGTCAATCTACCTCAAGGTCTCCCTTGGCTGTACGTGCGCAATTACAAGCTATCGGTGTTTGACCTTCTGGTAGTATGCTCCACCTCCTGCACAAGTGGTAACGAGCATTGTGACGCAGAAACCAGAGACCGTCTTCTCGACGGTCACTGCAGAGCTGGACTCTACTTCGTCTTCATCCTCCACTGATGTACTTCGCTTCCAACCTGGTCTGTTACCCTAAACTAACATCTGATACAGACCAAGAAGCCATCGTCTACGCAAGCTCCTTCCCAGACTCAGGAGCCAGTGACAGTGCCGACTCTGGTCACCGAAAGTGGAAATGTTGTTACCCGCACTGTTGTCATAACACCATCGGCCCCTGCCCCTGCAACTAATGACTCGAAAGATTCACCAAACGTAGGTGCTATTGCTGGTGGCGTAGCTGGTGGCATCATTGGTCTACTTGCCATCATTGGTATCGTCTTCTTTGTCTTGTGGAAGAGGAGGAGGCAGCAACGCGAGGGGCAAGAAGGCGGTGGCGGCATCCAACGCAATGTCAGCACTATGAGCAGGGCTGGTTTGCTCGGTGGACGTGCTGAAAAGTCGCCTACACCCCTTACCACAACTTTTGGTTCCCAGCGCAGCCGATCCAACGAAGAGTCGATAACGCCCATGACTCCATCAACCCGCAGATTAAGTCAACCAATTTTAGTCGACTCTCGCCTCAACCCAGCTGCTGTTCTCACCTTTCACGGTGCTAACTTAAGTCGAGAAAGCTTAGGCAGCATCGACGACAGCCGGGATTACGGTCGCCAGCTGAATGTACGGAATCCCGATCCGTAGAGAGTACGAGACTTCAAAACCACCATTCCATGCAAAATCTGGACCGGCACTTGACCAAAATGTACAGTGCCCTAGAACAACACTAAAAATTCGAAGCTAGCCCCAACGATCATCAGACAGAAGTTGGGGCACGACTCACGAACACACAAGCATGTTCTACTCGCACTAGCCTGGCGTAATGTTTAAGCGGCGATACACTGACGTCAACTCCATTTCATTATCGTCTTTAGTCATGCGACAGTTCATTGCCAGGACCTCGTCCGTCTGTTTTCTTTATACATCCTTAAGGCACCGGAGCCTATGTACTATATCCTTCCTTTGGCTGCAATTTCGTTGGACAACAATGTACATATTTATACTAGGTGGGAGAGATGACACAAAAGCGCCTTGCTGCGCAATAGCACATGGGACTCAGGCCATGACCCAATGGCAGATTGGGAGGCAGAGAAACAAAAAGAAATTGTTCCTAATTAGGTGAGAAATGGGACTGTTGCGTGAGTACAGATACCACGCAACTGCATCACCAGTCTGTAACTGAATGTACACATCACCATTCAATATTTTATTGCAGATACACACGTTCTATCCATTAATAGACCATCACTATGCTTACTATACGATTTTGACAAGATCCCTTGTTCGTGTGTGAAGATTGCCAAGACGCTAACAGCTCGTTGTCTGTACTTAGGGTAGTCGTTAGCCTTTCTTCCTCGCATAGCCTCTATACCATATATTATGGAAGCTCTTCCAAACGAATTGTTACTCGAAATCATCAAGGAGCTGTTCCTCGAAGCATTCAGCACAGCCTTGAACATTGGCCTCGTGAACCGGCGCCTGCATCGCCTTACCAATGAGCTCCTGTATAGCACGTACTCTTTGAGTCGCGGAAACCCAGCTCTGTTTATACGCACCCTTGCGTCCTGGCCTGCCCACGCACGACGCATCCAAAGTCTGGAATGGGATTGTAGGCCTGCGCACAACAATTCTCTGATCACCAGCGATGCTTTTCGATTCCCTGGTGATTTGGCACGAATAGAACGCCGTAACATCGCAAAAGCGTTAGACCCAGAGATCCCTTATGCGGCGGACGACCTCAATTCTATATTGATGGATGCCGGTACAGACGCATATCTAAATCTATTCCTAGCATTCGCGCCGGATGTTTGCGACATCCGAATTGTTATACCTTCCAAATGGAATTATCGCGCTGTTTGGTTCAAGCCGGCGTCAGATCTTCGAATTCTTTCCAATCTCAATAAAGCATATATTGTTGGCCCGATGCGCATTCGGAATGTCATTCCCCTATTCCTGCTACCTTCACTACGCAGTTTGACTCTGGACCATGTAGTATACGATAGGAACCGCGTACTACCTGGTATCTTCAAATGGCCCGAGTATAATGCAGCCCTTCACAGACTACGGAAACAAAAGTCATGGGTTGAAAGCTTTCATATACAAAAATGCAGCGTCGACACAGTAGAAATAGCTCGGTTGATGCCATTATTTGGTCATCTTAAAACATTCGAGTTTGAATTCACAGGCCATGAAAAAGATGAAGCCAATCCGACCATTACACATTTTGTGCATTCTATCTCAAATCAGTCGAATTCACTCACATCGCTGTTTCTCAAGGACTTTCGCCTAGCATTGGATCAGACCGCACTGAAAGGACTAAGCAAGCTTGGGCACCTGGATTTCCTTCTTCTTGATATGACGATGATGTGCGGCTCTTATCTCCAGAACACCACAGTCAAATCACTAACGTGTTTTATCAGTAAGCGGCCCACATCAGTAAGTGGCCCACCCCACCAAACTTGACGCGGCTCTCTCCACAACCACCACAATGCCGCG